>NC_039264.1:8353227-8653227 GCF_003368295.1 Carassius auratus | reverse complement strand
AAAAATATCTGGTTTGCTTGCTACTAAGTGTCTCAAACAAAACTTCTTTGAAAGATTCAGTGCTGTGAAGCACTCAAACTTTGGCAAATCCAAAACAACTTCTTCCTCGGAAGTTCAGGAGTGCTTGGGAACTTGTAAACACGTCTTTCCAGGCACACTGATAAAGACATGTGAACCTTTATACCCCGAATTGTGCAGAAACTGATTTGAACATGTCATATTGCCAAGTTCTGCAATGATACAGAAGGCAAATCTAACCCAGAATCTCTGCCAAGTACAACACATTTTTCTAACAGACCTAGCTTTCTTACAAAATAATGGATAAGTTAAAATTCTGCTTGGAATCATCCACAAACTATTAAGAGGTGAGCATGTGGGTGACATGGGAGCTAATTCTTGGCTTTTCTCTGAATGCAGTGATGTCTGTAAATACTGTATGTTGATAAAACCCTACCAGTCCTTCCGCCTTTGGGTTAGTTTGGACTCTGTGAACTTTGCCCATCATTTTATGTGGATCGCCATGCTGTAAATCTTCACATCCTAATAGGAATGTTGCATCCTCTTGTTTTGCATTGTTGGCCTAAATTGCAAGCTTCAGCTTTGGAGAATGGGAAGAGGGTGCACAATTATTTGTGATTTATCTCTTTGGACATGACCCAACATATTGAGATGATTATTGTTATGCACGCTCCAGATTCTGATGCAAGTTGTGGTCTCGTTATTGACATGCTTTCATCTGAAGAATTCACTGGGACATCCTCTGTTTGGCCATTGTTTGTTATTAAATGACAACCATTTTTAATTTGCGATCCGTTCTGTATTGTTGTCCCAGCAATGGGTGTAGACGAGATATATGATGTTCAAGCGTTGGGAAAGATGTATGCCATGAAACTGACTAATAGATAGCTACTTTGCTTGCCCGTAACACAAAGTGTAAATGGATATGGGGAAGGACGTATAGACAGTACGGACAACGTTTGACTCTTCCTAACATTTCCTTGTCTTGTCTCAGGTTCTATGGCCAGACAGAATATGCCAGTGGTAAGTAATCCACACAAACTGCTTCTACTCTACATGATTCCCTATCTCTAGCTTCTCCGGAGCGTAGGATCTCTGCAGGTCACAATCCTTCCCCGCTCCTGCAGTGCCCATCCCCCACCGGAGTAATTGGACACAGCTTCAGCACAGGGAGCATGTCTTTTTTTTTTTTTAGCATGGCAAGCACACTGAATTAAAAGAGAGGCACTCTCTGGAGAATATGAAAGAAGAGAAAGGGAGGGATGCAGAAAACGAGAGGTGTTGTGTTAGGGTTGATTTTATTCTTGGTCCTGGTGCAATGTCTGAAGACCCCACAATAATTTTGCTCTTAGCAAAGTCCCTTTGAGGCACATCAGTTCACTTGGTTTCCATCTTGGAAATGCAACTATTGTGCATCTATTTTCTTGTAGGTCGGCATAAATGGCTCACTTCTGCTTATTTTGGGAAAGAGCCACATCTCTCTAAAATGGTTTGTCAAGATTAAAGGAATAGTTCACCGAAAATGAGTGTTGTTCCAAACCCATAAGGCCTTAGTTTTTATTCGGAACACAACTTAAGATATTTTTGATGAAATCTGAGAGATTTCTGAACCTCCATAGACAGCAACGCAACTGACTCATTAAGGTCACATTAAGGTCAAATATATCTTAATTTGTGTTCTGAATATGAACAAAGGTCTTAAGTGTTTGGAACAACATGAGGGCGAGTAATTCATGACAGAATGTTCATTTTTGGGTGAACTACCCTTTAAATTAGCAATGGTATCATCAATGGAGCTTCATTTTTTATAGCTCAAATAGTGCTAGAAAATCCAGTATTTAATCATTAAAAAGTATGTGACATTGTATGAATGTGGGTAGTATGAATGAAAGCCAGTTGTACTACACATGCCATATTTCCAGACCTACAGCTGGATGGACCATGAGTGGTCAATCCCTTCTTCTTTAAAATGTCTCTAGTCCTAGTCCCCTGCATCTAGTATGGACACACACACATATCCCTCTGCATTTTATTGAGGTTATTTCCACACATCTCTACTGCCAACAAGGCAGCTCAGTTACCCTGGAGCTATTAAGCCATTAAGTGAACACAACACACAATCACCTGAGAGTAGAGTCTCCACATTACCCATCAGTCAGTGTGTATCGATTCAAAACGTGTTAGCCAACCAAGCAAACTCCCCGTATAAGCATCCAGGTGTTCCAATTCAGCTGTACTCTGAAGGAAAAAGAGAGGATTATTGGTGGAAAATAAACCCTACACCAATCTTATTATGTTAAAGACCTCATGAAAGAGCTTGTGTAGTATATGTACCGGATGAATGATGTACAGATGGTGCACTTTTTCAAATGGATATATGAAGTATGTTGGACTCTTCATAGTCCCTAACACACGGTTTTCCTATGTAATGGAAAGATAAGAAAAAAACTTAAAATGGTGGAGGTGAAAACTAGGAAACATTAGTGAAAACAGTACAGTACAAAAATTAAATGCTTCACAAACAGCCCAATGTTATATTTTAATATTTGTGCACATTGTAAATGAGCTTTTAATCATGTGTTTCCCCTTGTTTCTGGTAACATCTAAAACTGCAGACACTGCGTAAGATATTAGGACTTTTTCGTAGATTGGATCTTGAATAGGAGTATATTTAGTCTTAATGCACTGGCAGATTTACCTATAATACTTAACCTAGCTTTTTTTTTTCTTTTTCTCTGTACTTACTGTTGCTAATCAGAATTGAGGAGCATTAGCGGCACACACAGTATACAGATAGCCTCAAAGCTAATAGACACACAACTAGCATTTTGATTTCAGTGGTTCTTTAAATGCTGAGCGCTGTGTGAAAATGACATTCTGTGCCAGTGACAAGGATTTCTTATCCATGTTTAGAGAAGCAACTGTGAAGAATCAGCAATGCACCATTATGCTAGGACAGTCATTCTTGCGTTTAATGTCAAGCACAGCATCTTTTTGGTGGTGCATCATTGCAAAGGAGAGTGTGTGCATGAAAGAGAGAGAGAGAGAAAGAGAGAGCGAAAGATATGCATAGTAATAGATGGTATTGCTGGTGTGCACAACATCTATCATTTCTGTCTGTGATTAATGAGTGTACTGGGAAGCTCTGCGGAGGGGAAAAAGGAGGAAATAGATTAACACTGGACCAATCTCGGTCAAGTGACCTAAAAACACTACAGACCCCCCCCCAGGAGTGGCGAACCACAAATTTTGGGGCCCTCCAGTGGGCCCTGCCCATGTGTAGTGACATCATGCATAACACTGTAAACCAAGAACCTCTAATATATCAATATATCATCACTAGAATTGATCTATCTATCTATCTATCTATCTATCTATCTATCTATCTATCTATCTATCTATCTATCTATCTATCTATCTATCTATCTATCTATCTATCTATCTATCCATCCGTATTTCTGTCCATCCATCCGTTGGTCCATTTGTCCATCCATCCATTCGTCTATCTATCTATCTGTTTATCTGTCTGTCTGTCTATCTATCCGTCTGTCTATTTGTCCATCCATCCATCTATCCACCCATCTATCATCTGTCTGTCCATCCTTCCGTCCATCCATCCATCAATTTGTCTATCTATGTATCTATCTATCTATCTATCTATCTATCTATCTATCTATCTATCTATCTATCTATCTATCTATCTATCTATCTATCTATCTATCTATCTATCTATCTCTATCTATCTATCTATCTATCTATCTATCTATCTATCTATCTATCTAGTTTGGGTACTAAATGAGTGCATTTATCAGAAATATATGCATTTGTTTCCATTATTTAAACAGATGGTAATTAAGGGCTCTTTTAAGTAGAACTGACTTAATATTTCCACTGGTATTATACTAATTTACATTTAATATAGCCCCATTATGTGAAAACAAATATTTTCAGCAAATCTCACAAGGCATTATCCAATAACTTTAAAAAAACAAAACACTGCCGATAGTGTATTTCATTAGCATAAACATCTCACTCGTTTGGACTGTAAGAAGAATAAACCAACCAATATTTTATCATCTGACAGAGATTACTAAAGACAAAGGAAAGATAAAGAAAGAGACGGAGCATCAGACAGACATCTGGTATGGATGCAAGTAAGGCAGTTGAAGACAAACAAAAGAGCCAGAGTAAAGGATGTAAATGGCCTTCTCTCACTGACCTGTCTCCGTGACTCAAGTCATTATTTATTATGTGATGGAGGATTATGGGGGCTATGCTAATGAGTAGTCATGTGCATATATGTAGGTCATATCACCCACCCACTAACACCCTTCCAAACACAGACAGACATTCTGACAAGCCAATCAGTGGATTAATGATGACAGTCACATTCACACATAGACTTCAACTGATAAACTAAAAATGAGTGATGTTTGCAAAGGCATTGATGTGTCTCTCTATTTCTTAAGTTTTACAAAAAAGTACAGTCAGTAAATACAACGATTTAGATCGCATGAGCCCTACAACACAAAATAAGGCAAAATTAATGACTTTTGGTTCAGTATGTGAATCGAATTAATAGAAAAAGTGATTCAACTGAACACAAGAGACTTTTGCTTGGGAATCAGACTTCACTGCTTGTGCTTTAGGTTTTTGATTCACTAAAAAGAATCGACTTATAAGACTTTTTTAAATAATAGCAATTGGCAACCTTCTATGAGCAACCAAAATGCATTAGCAACCAGTGTAGTAATGCGCTAGTTCCAAGCAGCAACACGGAAGTGACTTAAACTGCAATTTGTCGACTGGCTTCTAGAGGCTGCATAAAGTTCTGCATAAATTAGGGCGTGACCACTTGAGTGACAGGTGGATTGCTGCTGCTGCTGACTCTTATGTTGAGCTAGGTGGGCGTGGCTTCAGCAACCATCCTCCACCTTTTTGCTCATTTTCGATTATCTGGGAGTGACAAGCTACTCAGCCCACTCTGAGCTTCAAAAACGCTCTTCAGAAAACTATTAGTGACATCATGGACACTACGTCTATGCTTTTACACAGTCTATGGCTAAAACACCTACAAGACATCATGACTAGTTTTGACCAAGCAACCACTACTCGCATTTATCCAGAAAATGTAAAAATAAAGTTAATGGAATAATTCAGCCAAAAATGAAAATTTGCTGAAAATGTACTCACCTTCAGGGCATCCAAGATGTGGATGAGTTTGTTTCTTCATCAGAATAAGTTTGGAGAAATTTAGCATTACCTGTACACCACTTGCTCACCGATGGATGCTCTGGAGTGAATGGGTGCCGTCAGAATGACAGTCCAAACAGCTGATAAAACATCACATTAATCCACAAGTAATCCACACAACTCCAGGCCATCAATGAATATGTGTTTGTAATAAACAAATCCATCATTAAGGAATTTTAACTTTAAACTGTTGTTAGGGGCTAAAACATGAATATATATAATAATGCTTCCACCAGTGGATAAAGTCCATCTCTTGTTGTCTTCTTACATAAAAGACCACCAACATATTTATTAAGAACTGATTTTGGCTGTTTTCTTATGTGAATGGTACTTGTACTTGTTTTAGTAAAAATGTGTTTTCTTCACCAAGAAACTGGCCTGATGAAAAACACAATTTTCTGTTTCAAACTTTCACATTGCATCTTTGGGTTATAATAACATTAACAATTCTAATCCAGGTTTAGATTTTCAAAGATTTATTAGAAAAACTGATAATCCCCCCCCCCCCCAAATCCATTGAATCAATATAAAAGTTATTTTTTATATTGAAACTATTGAAAATACACAACAAAGTTGATCCACATATGACAGCCTCTTAACTTCGTCAATATTGATCTAATTAATAGCTTACGTTTCTTCCCCACCACACACAATCACAGGTTCATCTATGCCATCAAAATTATTCTTTTTTTAAAGCCTGCACAATATATATCATGCGATTGTCATGCGCGTCTTGTCAGTAAAGCTGGTTCTGTGATTAGTTGTGTGATTCTCCATCATGTGCTTTCAGATGGAGTGACATTTAATACACAGCAGTAGTTCTCCGACAAGCTACGCAATATCACATTCATAATTGATGGCGATTAATCTGCGATTATGAACCATAAACTGTAGGAAACATGGAACTGTGACATCAACATGGACGTGTGTTTGCTAAAACCCAAAAAAAAAAAAGAAAATACAACTTAACTTTGTTTTTGGTCAAAAATGATCAAATTTATATTTTGGGACATGCCTTTATCATGTTTATAAGTATCTTGGAGAAAAGCCCCAGTGAAACCAAGGCAGAACGCAGCATTACATCAGTTACTGTTCTTTGACTTTGTTTTCGAATGCTCAAATTAAGTTCCGGTGCTTTGCATTTGTTTAGCCGTTCAACAATAACACTGTGCCTTCCTAGAGTTATATGGCATTCTGCCTTTGTTCTACTGCCCATTTAAGTCTGCCACATTTAAATTATGGTTTACATCTGTCAGCATTTTTTTCAAATAACAAAGCACTAACAAGCAACAACTTGGCAACAATAATTATTCATAAATAATCTTTCAAGTTTTTCCTTTTTCTTTTTATAATGCAGATTATTCACTCAGTGCCAGCTGTCAGGGCTGCACACTTCTGCACGTGTGAGGATGCCTCGAGAGCGTATATATATGACACAGATCAAATCAGTAACAGTTTGCAATTAAATCCTTTTCATGCCTTTTCATGTAACTTGATAAAATCCATCGCAATGGATGTCATTAGAGATGTTTAATTCACAATCATTCTGAGCATTATTTCTAAATTACTAGCTGGCATTCACATCAATCCACAATTTGTTCTTATAGGTTAGTTAGGCTATTTTCATTCAATCAATGTAAAAGCAATAGCATAGCCTGTCTTGCATCCTTTAATGTTAGCAAACATTTCAAATAAATTAGTTGCAAAATGGTATCTCACTCACGTTTAACTTTTGTCTGGTTGATACGGTCAGAAAGAAATGTAATCACGTTACATTTGAGGAATGTTTCCAACAACTTGTTGAATCTATGCCACGAAGAATTAAGGCAGTTCTGAAGGCAAAAGGGGGTCCAACCCACTACTAGCAAGGTGTACTTAATAAAGTGACCAGTGAGTGTAGATAATGTGGAAATTACTGCCTTTTGCCCAAGCATGACATCTCACTTTTTGCTGACAATGCAAAGGCAGAGTGCGTAAAAGTGGTAAAAAAAATTAAGTTTGAGATCATTTTCATTAAAACATCTAATTGGCAGATTTCCAGTGTCCTTTTTCTGGACAAATAAAAATCTTTAAAGCCATTTTTCTCAGTTTCATGGTCTTTTGCCTTTTGCAGGGCAGAGCAGCAATCCACTTGTCACTCAAGTGGCCACTCCCTTAATTATATAGAACTTTAAGGCTTAAAATAGTTGAAACGGATGAGTTATAAAAAAAAATGGCAGAGAATTAAAGCAAAAGTGATGAAAACAAGCATGTCAATGAAGGTGGTACAGATAGGAGGCTGTTTAAATGTAACATGATCTTTCCCAATCATTCTAAAATGAAAATGTTTTCATAATGTTTTCATTGTTTACATTTTGTATATCTGCGTTTATTTCTTATATCTGCGTTTTGGTTTGTCTTTTTGAATGACGAATATATATATATAAACAGCTGCTGATATGAACAGCTCATTCCTCTCACGCATACGCAGAACGCACGTGTTCATTTACTGTCAGTTGTAGTCTTCAGCGCAGCTTTTTGTTCTGACGTGAGACGACATCCCCGTCGGTTTTCGTCACCGCTAGTTCTTTGAAGTCAGCTTGGTGTGTCCGGGCCTTAAGGGGTCCTATTATGCTCTTTTACAAAGTCTTGATTTTGTTTTTGGGGTGTACTAGAACAGGGTCTCATACTAGGTTATTCGAAAAACACAACATTTTTCATATATTTTACATTATTACAATAGCTCTCTCCCCAGTCTGGCAATAGAGCATCACAGTCCCGCCCACAGCCCGAGAGAGCTTTGGTGCCGGAAGTAAATTTCCCATTCATTTCTCCCATTGACTTTAAGAAAAATCTGTATCTGAAGAGTTTTAGGGCATGTACAACATATCATTTCGAGTGAAAAAACGAAGAGAAAATCCCCAAAAAGTCAAAGGTACAAGACTGTGTACATATTTTCATTTCCGAGCGAAGGAACTACTCATCCCATGAACCACCGCGCCTCAATGAATTCGACTGAAGCCCACAGCCGCGAACGAGCCTTTTGAGCGACTTCCAAATCTGACGACGGCCCAGCGAACTTTTTCCTCCAGTGAATTTTATTTTATATAGTGAATGTGCAGTAATAGCAGTTCTTTCGGTAGCACTTTATTTTACAGTCCTGTTCCTCATGTACATACTAGGTACTTATTATAGTAATTTCAATAACTATGTAACAACTAGGTACTAACCCTGAACCTACCCCTAAACCTAACCCTACCCCATGTAGTTACCTTGTTTTACCAGAACTTTCTTACATAAGTACACTGTAAGTACACTACAAGTACATGTTAGTACACGTACTGTAAAATAAAGTGCAACCGTTCTTTCAGTATTAATCATATAAATAAATAGTGTTTTATATAGGTATCGTGTATTTTATATATTGTGTGCGTGTGTGAAAGCGGTTAACAATGATGTCAGCAACATGGTGCATTGACTGCGATTTAAACCCAGATGATTGTAACCACTCTAAGCTCGTATGTCTCCAACAAGGTGATAACACTCGTTGTCTTCTCTAGTGCAGCTCAACTGGGTCTCATCCCAATCGTCGATCTTTGTAATATCACAAATACCGGAAAAATTTGTGTTGTATTGCATTCTGCAGAGAAGGGTGAATGGCGTTTGTCAAGGTTTGTCGTGGATAACAGCTGTGGTCCGTGCCCTGCTCAGACAGAAAGATGCTGCCTTCAAGCCGGGAGAGAAAGGGTCGGCAAGATCCCAGCTTTCCAAGGCCATCAGAAAAGCAAAACACCAGTATGCACAAAAAATTAACAAACACTTCTGTGATACTAAGGATGCTAGATGCATATGGCAGGGCATCCAGGCCCTAACAGACTACAAAATCACACCACATGCCAACTACAGGGACACCCATCTCCCTGACTTGTAAAAATTATTTCTATGCATGGTTTGAAGTTCTGAATGACACACAGGCACTTAAATCCATGCCCACTCCTGAGGAGCAAGTGCTCTGTCTGGCTTTAGCTGACGTAAGAGAACACTATTGAGAGCCAAGCCACGAAAAGCTGCAGGCCCAGACACCATACCATGAAGAGTGCTGTCTTCACTGACATCTTCAACATCTCCCTGAGCCAGGTTGTGGTCCCTATGTGCTTCAAAAAGCCCACCATCATCCCGGTGCCAAGAGTAACATGTCTTAATGATTACCGCTCTGTAGCCCTGACTCACATTACAATGAAGTTCTCTGAACATCTGGTTAAAAGACACATTCACTCCACTTTGCCCTCTTCACTGGACCCCCTTACAATTTGCATACCAACCCAACTGCTCTACAGATGATGCTATCTCCTACACACTGCACTCCATCTTATCACATCTGGTCACAAAAAACACATGTCAAAATGCTGTTCATTGACTTTAGCTCAGCATTCATCACAATCATCCCCCAGCAACTAGTGAGTAATCTCTCCCTACATGCCACTCTGCAACTGGATTCTAGACTTCCTGAGAGACAGACCACAGTCAGTGCGCATGGGTGGCAGACCATCAGGCACCATCACGTTGAGCATAGGTGCCCCTCAAGGCTGTGTGCTCACACCACTGCTGTTCACGCTGCTCAACCACGACTGCACAGCCAAATTGGAATCCAACTTCATTGTCAAGTTTGTTGATGACATGACAGTAGTGGGCCTCATCAGCAAAGACACCGAAACACAGAGAGGAGGTGGAACAACTGGTGAGCTGGTGCCACAACAACACTCTGTCTCTCAAAGTGGAGAAAACAAAAGAGATCAGTTGTTGATTTCCAAAGAAGGTCAACTGACCATCTTCCTCTGCTCATCAGTGGCTCTGTTGTAGAGAGAGTCAGGAGCACCAAGTTTGTTGGTGTGCACATCTCTGATGACCTCACGTGGTCCATCAACACCAACTCCATTGTGAAAAAGGCACAGCAACGTCTTCACTTCCCACAGAAGCTTAAGAGAGCCAGTATCCCACCACCCATCCTCACCACCTTCTACAGAGAAACTGTGGAGAGCGTCCTGCCAGCTGTATCACTGTGTGGTTCGGAAACTGCAAAACAGCAGAACTCAAGACCCTATAGCGCATAGCGAGGACAGCTGAGAGGATCATAGGGGTCTCCCTCCCCTCTATCCAGGGCATCTTCCAGGCACGCTGTGTACGCAGAGCCTCTGCCATTGTGAAGGATTCATCTCACCCCTCCCACCATCTGTTTGACCCCCTGCCATCAGGCAGGAGACTACGCAGTTTCAGGTCCCGCCCAGCAAGGTTCTGCAACAGCTTTGTCCCCCAGGCTGTCAGGATCCTGAATAAGCTGATACCATCCTATATAAGCGAATACACCCAGCATCTTACACCCATTATAAACTGCCTTCTAATGGTCAGTTCACAAACATCCCACTCAGCCATCTAATCTGTGTTAAATACACTGTCCAAATGCACATTGTTTAACGGGATTTTGTCTGCTCTGAGCCACCTCAACTTTATTCTTACATTTATAACATTTCTTACATTGCTACAATTTTACATTCCTACCTCATGTTTATTGCTCGTTATGTTGCTGTATATCTCTTGTTATGCTCTTGTTATGTTTAATGTGATCTTATTTTTAAATTCCAGTTGTCGTGAACACGTGCGTATACTTGTTTTGTCAATATCTTGCACCTTGGTCCGTCAGAAATGACATTTCGCTCTTTTGTGTACTGAGTGTGTGGACGAATGACAATAAAGTTGAGTTGAGTTGAGAAAGAAAACATGAGAGAGTAACACAGCGGAAAATGCATTTTGCGTAAAATTAAAAATGGACTTTTCAATACTGACCAGATACAATACTGATTTTGGCGGGAACTTGTTTTAGATCTTCATTTAGAACATACAAACATGCAGATTTCACTTTACAAAACATGAATTGATGACTGCTGTCATGTGGATTACTTGTGTAATATTGGGATGTTTTTATCAGCTGTTTGGACTCTTATTCTGATGGCACCCATTCACTGCAGAGGATCCACTGGTGAGCAAGTGATGTAATGCTAAATTTCTCCAAATCTGTTCTGATGGAGGCAAAACTCATCTTCATCTTGAATGAGAGGAACTATTCCTGTTGTTCCACTTACATTGTTGAAGTTTTCCACACCTATCCATTCTCTATCACAGCATGAGGAATAATCTGCCCTTACCACTTAATTTAGCCGTTCTCACCAGGCATGCTATATGTCGAAACAGCTAGTCGTGCCCATGAACTATATTTATACACGTTTTTCATTTTCTTGAGTATTGTCATCTGTCATCTGCTGGCGTAGGTGTTGGAGAAGAACTACTGTTTGCTTTCTGGAGCATTAGTCATTTTCTGAGAGCCAGGGGGCGGAACACAATGCTGCCCATCTACCGCCCAGCTCTGTTTTTCTCTTTCTCTCCTTCACTCTGTCCCTTTGTTGACCCCAGTGTTTTGCAGAAACACTGCATAGTCCTTTGCTAAGTTGAGCTCCTTCTGCTATTATACAGCTGACAAAAGCACTTTTCGGATGGGATTTGTTTCTCAGGGTGATGTCTGCAAAAGAACATTTGCATGTCTTCTCCGTGAAAAACCTCATGCATTTGGATGTCAATTAAGCTCAGCGGAGAAAGCTATCTGTCAGCAATCCAATTCATTTCCATTCTTTTTGCGTCAAATTCCCAAATTATCAGTGTTAAAAAAATTGTTTGAAATTACATTTTGTGCCAACTGCTTCTTGTAATCATATACAATTTGGACTTGAGTGCAATTACAGCATACATTTTTTATGTTTCCAATTCTGCCGAGAATTTTTTTCTCAAGAAATGTATGCATTTCCAACCGGAATAGCGATAAAATCACTGGCTAGTTTCTCTACTGAAAAAACATAAACGAGTAAAACCATTATGCCCAAATAGGGCTAAATGTGCAAAGAGAAAAAAGTGGAGGGGAAAAAAAGTAGAAAAAAATAGGTTTTGGTACTTTTCTGCCAGGACATTTTCCTTTATGGTTACTTACAAACTCTTCCTTCAGCACCGAAAACACAAAATGCAATGCGGAAATCAGAATACTGGGGAAGCATCTGTAAAAAATTACAGAAAATTCCTTTGTATCACCAAAAGCATTTTCAAACATTCAGGGTAAATATATATATATATATACATACACACATACATACATATACATTTATATATGGACAAAAGTATTAGCACACCCATTCTTTGGGACAGAAAAAGGCACTTCCAAAACTGTTGCAACAGAGATGGAAATAAACATTTTTTATACATGATTTATGTTTTCATCTTTGTTGCCACAGTTTTGGAAGTGCCTTTCTCTGTTCCAAAGAAGGGGTGTGCCAATACTTTTGTTTATATAGTGTCTGAACAAGTCGTTGTTGACGTTTTTGGCTCAAGGTCAGCATTTAAAGTCACACCAGTCCAACTTAAAACTATTTTAGTGTCATTGAGGTACTATTATAGTTTTTATGAATATTGTACATTAGTTTTATTGGTCACACTTTATTTGAAGGTCAAATCCTCGCCATTAACAAACCATTAACCAACTTCAATTTTGTTTTAAATAATAATGAATTCAAAATGACTTGTACTGCAAATTAAATGAATGAAACTTGTTTTTAAAGTTGAAGTAGGTAGATGTTTTTAAACCGTATATGTCTATATAGTTTTTATTTCAATTTTTAGTTATTGTTTTACATCAAGTACATGAGAAACTTTGCCTTTTCAGTTAGCTGAAATAAAAGAAGTATTTCGTTTTTGATTTTATTTCAAGTAAATACAAATTTTACTTGTTTTATATTTAGTTTCAATTTTAGTTTTAGTTAACTATAAAAACCCTTTCTTCACTGACAGCCATTCAAAATCAGCTATATATATATATATATCAGCTATATATTCTTTGATGAGGGCTTTTAAAATTGTTAATATGCCTGAAATTGCTATATATAACAGCTGTATGCAAGTCTTTGTATATTGTTACTATTTTTTAAAATAAATTAATATGCAAAAAATATGCAGTTCTGAAACGGACGGGTTCTGTTCCACTTTCAGCTGTAGCTCCATCCGTATCAGACCAGACTGTCTGATCCCTGATGTGACAGCCTCCATTACCCGTCTGCTTAAATCCCTTCCCACTCTGAGTGCCCACACACACACACACACACTCGCTCATCCCTCTAGGCACAGTGAGGTCAGGCAGCAGCATCGCTAGAGGGTTGTAAGCACACAGGATCATGGGATTGTTAGGGGGGTTCAGACTTAACACACGTCTGTGTGGGCAAGCAGGTTTGGCAAGCGCACACACGTGGGTGGTTTTGTGTAAGACAGAAAGAGGGAGCGAGAGAAGAAAGAGAAAGGGAAATAATGGGTACCATTCAGATTTTTGTGCACTAGTGAACAGAGAATAGGGGAGGTCACTTCACTTTGTCAGTCTCACAAAACCAGTCACGAATGGCCAGGTCATGTTTCACCTCAAAATCATTCAACTAAAAACTATATTTAGCGATATATATATATATATATATATATATATATATATATATATATATATATATATAGGATTAATAAGTGGATAATTTAGTTGCATGTCAATTGAGAACATTTTGTCAACCAAATTTGTATTACTATAATGCAAATTTAAACAAAAGAAAGATAAGGCATGTTAAGTTAACGTGCTAATTAAGTGTGAATGATTATAAAATAATATTATGCTATTATAATTATTAAAAGGTTTTATTTATTAATTATTATTATTAATTAAATATATTTTAGTCTTAAATTCGTTTAATTGAATAAATAAATAAGTAGCTATTAATTTAACATGCTTAATTAAAATTGATTCATTATTTGAATATAATGTAGCATCTTTTAATATTGGTTAAATCACTAATGGGACAAAATATGTCATACAAATAAAAAGGTTAGGCCTATCCATTTAACATGGTAATTTAGTCTGATTAATTATTTAAGAAATGATTATAGTGTTATAAATATGTAATATAATGTATTAAATTATCTTTATCTGATTTTCTGAGAAAATCTTTGTTAAACACACTAATCTGTTTAATTAATCTGCATAAGTTATTTGATTAAGATTTTTAATGTTAGTGTTTAGTTTGAAGGCATTACGGCATTCTTTGCATTAACCACATTTCATCCTAAATTCTCATTACCATAATGGAAAGAAATGTTATTTATATATATATATATATATATATATATATATTATATATATATATATATATATACATATATACGTGTATATATATATATATATATATATATACGTATATACATATATACGTATATATATATACATATATATATATATATACGTATATACATATATATATATATATATATATATATATATATATATATACATATGTATATATATATATATACATATATACATATATATATATATATATATATATATATACGTATACACATATATATATATATATATATATATACGTATATACATATATATATATATATATATATATATATATATATATATATATATATATATATATATATATATATATATATATATATATATATATATACATATACATATACATATAAATATAAATATATATATATATATATATATATATATATATATATATATATATATATATATATATATACATATATATAGTATTTTATTTTTTACATGCATTCTTCTTTTCTCTTTTTTGTGTGAGATTCACCCACTTACTTTTCAGGAGAAAAGTGAAACCCATCCATCTCTCTTTTAATTTTTTATTTCTTTTGCTCTACCTCACACACACACACACACACACACACACCTATGTGTTCACCCACACATGCAGTTGCAGTGTGCTGTGATGGGACCGTACATCAGCCCACAGAGACACACACACACACACACAAGCTGGAGCTGGGCTCTTAAAGGGACAGGCTCGCACACATGCCGCTGCTTCACCCTCCATCAGAACCACAGCAACACGACAAGAAGACTGTGGCTTCCTCTGCTAAATCTTGACTGATATTTACATCTGGATAAGAAAAGTAACTTGCACTGAATCTTACAAGAAACATCCTTAGCAATGCTCCTGCATGAAAAATAACTTGACATGTATGTAAAATTATTTATTTCTAATTATATTAAAGATATAAAATAAGGCTAGAAGTAGCATTATGAAATGTGTGTAACATAAAGGAAAGCCGGTCCTTGCCTCGTCACAGGAACAACAACAGTAACTCTGTCACCCGGGGCTGTGGACTGAATCCCTGTGGTTTAGTCGCATGGTCTCTCTTAAAGATCCTCATTTAAGCGCATTATTCCACAGCAATAAATAACATCTGTCAGACTTGTGAGGGGCCGAGTGAAGGAGTGTGAAAGATCAGAGGGCTGCCGTGAGTCAGGCTTGAGTCAGTTCTGTGGGTGTTTTGGGTTGTCTTTCCTCTCTGGGGGCCTCACACGCCAGACCCGCCGTTCTCATGGATCCACAGCTTCCAGTTTTCACTCAGAAACAGCGCTTGGATACTATTAGGTTTGCCTAATATCCTAAACCTCTCTGTTTTAACACACTAATTTATTGCGAGGAGATGTTTAAAATGATATTATAAAATTAAAAAACACTTTGCTTAAATTTGAAAAAACGTAAAGAAAACAGGTGGTATAGCGATATAATGTAATTTATCTAAATTTAAGACACTAATTTAATGTGATTTTTTTATTATAAATATAAAATGCAATTTAAATTTGTGAATTTATATTATAATGCAATTAATTTGCAATGAATGTATGTATTTTATATTATAAAGTAATTAATTTATACATGCATTAACACATAAGATAAATAATTTCTAAAATATCTGTGAAAAAAAAAACATTTTAAATATTGTTCAGTTTTTACAAATGGCTTTTAAGTGGCTATACAGAATAAAGTTATATATAATAAAAAAACATATTTAGAAAAATGCTTGTAACCAAATAGTTGACGGTAGCCATTGACTTCCATAGTATTTTTTTCCTCATTGTGGAAGTCAATGGCTACCGTCAACTGTGCTCAACAGCAGAAACTCGTACAGTTTGTGAACAACTTGTGTGGAGTAATAAATGATGACAGAATATTCATTTCTAAAAAAAAATATTGTCAGAGATGAACATTTTGAGTAAAGAATGGCTTAAATTTCCCGTTAATAAGAATTTAGATTCATTTTTAGAAGATTATGGCTAAATACCCAGCTAAACAAGTGTGTCTATTAAGAATTATGGTCAAATTTGGGTGCCCATATCAACAATGAGTTTAAAAACACACCCAAAAACAATAATTCAGGAAAGCTGAAGGACTCTGAAGCACGTTTAGCATTTCGCTCGAGATCCAGCTGCATGACGAGACACTAAAGTCGTTTCTGCCATGAGATGTTCCATAGTCTCATGGAAATCACATTTTTGGACGTGTCAGTTCTCATTAAGTGTTATAATTTGAATATTTACAGTAAAATTTCAAGAATGGTGAAACATCAGCAAGCATGAACACTAAACACTAGCGATTACAGAGAGCATATAATCATACTTTATGCCTTGGTTCACCCGCTGATGTCATTAGTCCAGTCATGCTCTTTTAGCAAATGAGACTTTATGAAGATGATAAAACGGAGAGGCATAACTTTCAGATGATGTATTAGACTCTTATTTGCTTTTTATTGGAAATGATTCACCAATTGTGTTGGCCACAATATCCTATGTATGTTCCTGAACCGTACAATGTGCAGGAAGTACAAGCATTCAGACAAACCCTATTTGACTCTTTCCATATGTTTGTAACCATAAAGCTTTATTATGAGTCCCAGGGCTAATGATACATAGTCTTGTTGCTCCATTTCCAATATTTTACTCCTACAACCCAAAGTACTTATGCTAGCCTATATGTACTTGTAGACCTACACTGTGTAAAAAACTAAAATATACTTTGGGTTTAATTAGTGGAATGTTTTGTTTTATAAGAACTGGATAAAAATACCAAAATAATCATAAATTCTTTCGAAAGATGTTTCTATTTAAATCTCTGACTTTGCTACATTGGCATATTTAAGAACAGTTAGAGACACTGTGGAGATCTGGATTTGGACAAGACACTTGTCTATAGGAAAAATCTCTTAATAAAAAAAAATATTGTAATCTTTTGTCGTTACTTCCATTAAAGTATATTGGTAAGAACAAAACTTGTGACCATAGTTGTTTTTTGGAAATGCAACCCAGATTAAGGTCTGTTGTTCACTATAGACTAGTAATATGTGATAAAGTAAACTAAAGAAAAGTCAATCACTAATGTAAAATTAAAACAAATTACTTGAAAACACAACAATCAAGAAGAAATATTTTTGTTTGTTTATTTGCATATTAATGTGACCATTTACTGACATCCGAGAACTGTTAAAGGGTTAGTTCATCCAGAAATGAAAATTATGTCATTAACGACTCACCCTCATGTCATTCCGTAAGACCTCCGTTCATCTTCGGAACACAGTTTAAGATATTTTAGATTTAGTCCGAGAGCTTTCTGTGATAATTTTTTTTATTATTATTGTACATAATTTTAATTTTTGGGTGAACTAACCCTTTAACATGCCAGTGTGCATATGTAATCCATAAAAAAGTAACGGCGTTCTAATTATTTTAAAGGGACAATAAGTAGGCTAACTTTTTAGGTATTTTATTATCTAAAATCAATATTTTTATTCATAAATATGCCCTCAATGGTGTACAAATACCTATGCAATGTTTAAACTAATCCTTGTAAATGAAGAATTTATTATCTTTATATACATGGGACGGGTAGGTCGACGGAGGCTTCCATGTAGTTCCGCCATCTTGCAAAACTATAATAGCAGAGAGGGACAAAAAGTACTAAGCCAACGTGTTTCCACAGCGCGTTTTCGGTCAGAGCCAGAAACGCAGGTGCAGAGCAGTGAGAGGCGCTTGAAACTGCACCGGCAAGTTTAAAAGTCTGGATTGCATTCTTATTATGGACCATACATATACCGCGCCACAGGAGAAGAAAACATCGTCGCCAAAACAGTCAAAAATAGAACGTAAAAGGAAACGTGACCGTAGATTACAGAAAACAAGAGTTAATGTCGGGGAAGCTTTTTCTAGGTGGAAAGAGCTAATGCTGGATAAAGATTTCAAAAGAGACGCTGAAGTGGCCAGTTTTCTTCTCGACAGGTAAGTCAGTGTTACAATCTATATTATAATTTTTTTTTATATCTAACAATGCATATAATTCAGAAAATATAACGAATAAATTAGACATAACTACTAATTACAATATTTAATGTTTTCCACAGTCAGTAATTCATACTGAAACATTCTTTTGTTAGTTGTCATGTTGCAGTTTGTTTGAAATAACACACCTGTACACCTGAAGGAAAACTCGACGAAGTGCTATTAGAAGACATCCTGTCAAAGCTTTTTGGTACATATCGCCTAACGTAGATGCAACGCGCATTTGAAAAAGCGAGGCGCTGGAGAGCAAAATTAGTTTGAATGCAAAATACAATTTCAACACTAGATGGGAGTAATTCCTACTTAGTGTCCCTTTAAAGTGTAACATAATCTTATTTCAAGAAGGTTACTCAATATTTGGAATCCGATTACAGCTCAACTACAGCTATTAAAAAGGTGTCCTGTTCCTTAAATATTGTGTGTAGTATGCACACAAACACAATCCAAATGACAAAAAAAGATATCATATAGCAATACTACAAACCAAACCGCATCATCTTTCAAATTATCAAACAAACCATCAATTTATATGACTGGACAAACAAAAACATTTAGCAATAAAATGCTTCAGATTCCCAATCTCGGGAACACAAGCGTAAATTCTTACTTTTAAAAAACCTCAAAGTCATACACGAAGGCCCGAGGCAATGTTAGCGTCTTTCCCATGCGCCTAGTAAACACTGGAAGAGAGTGTGCGTTCCCCTTTAAGAGGCCCCCACCGCTCCCAACGCGGCGGGAGGCAGAGCGCAGTCCTGGAACAGCGCGAGAGAGGGAAAAAAATCACCAGCGACCTGTTTCAAGTCCCCCCAATAGAAACTGTGCCTGATTTGTGGCCAATGTTGGAGATGTAAAAAAAAAAAAAAAAAAAAAAAAGAGAGGAGGAGGAGGAGGAGGGGAGAGAGAGGAGGAGGAGGAGGAGGAGGAGGAGGAGGAGAAGGAGGGGGGAGGGAAAACACTAAAGGGGGTAGCTATGGAGATAGAACGTTTTCCTGGCTGCTTTCTTTGACAGGTGTTGAGTGGGGTAAAAGTCTTAAAACAGAATCCAGCATGTACGCCAAAGGTAAAGGAGCTGTCGTCCCTTCTGATAGTCAAGCGAGAGAAAAGTAAGTGAATCGCGCGCGCTTTAAAGAGTCTCGCCTTGCTTATCACGGACTCGCAACTTTCTAAAACTGTGCGTGCTATTGTTTGAAGGTGTATTTAGTGCGAACTTGCGCTCCGGAGTGATCGTCCCCGAGTCTTCTTAACTTTACAGCCGCTTGGAGCACTTTAACGCGTTGAGCCGGCCGTGCGTTTTCGATTTTATTGAAGTTTTGGTGCGCACGTGAACGCTTGAGCCGTCCATCGCATCCAGTCCGAGTGATGTTGCATGCTCGCATCTCTCATTTTGTAGCTTGTGCGTCTTTTGCATGAATATTGCACGCCGTGCATCTGTTGTTTACGAGTTACACTGCTGGATAAACGCATCCGAGCCCTTTCATTACAGTTTTCGGACCTGTATTAAAGTTGTGGAGGTGTTTGGTAGCCGTTCGTGTCTATTTGATCTGGTTTATTTCTTATTTAATGCTATTTTGGATCTCATCGCTTGTGTATATGCATGTTTTTGCTTTAAAGCGAACTGATAAATAAGTTATTTGAGCAATTCCGACGAATTAACGCGTAAATGTTCCCGGTGTTTTGTGGTTTGTTGTAGTGCAAAGTACCGGTTTTTATGAACACTCGTGGTGCTTCAAGTTTTGCTGACTTTTCCATACTGCGAATTGTAATATTTTATGGTAATACATCACCATGTGATCTGTCCACTGTTGTGTACAATCTGTTGCCATAGAAGCAACCTTACAAATCTTAAATGTAAGCTGTATTATTCATAAATCTTGTCATATGGGGTCGAAGGTTACCGTGTCAGACTTGGAGACTGATAGGACGTTTATTATGGGAGTCTGAGATGATTTGCAGCTGTTTTGGAGATCTAACATGCTTCGAAAGAAAGAATGTAAGGAGATATTGGTAGTCATAGTTAAACTGAATGAGAAGATGATGTAAAGAAGATCAGAATCCAAGAGAAGTTGCTTACAAGAGATTTTTTTTAAGTTATTTCATCATTCAAGCGTTGTTCTTTACTTCAAAACCAATCCTTTCAATGCTTTCTGATTGTTTTTGCATGAAAAGCTAACCAAAAGTTTGCGCTGTACCAGGTGTATACCAAAGTTGCATATAAACTATGTGTTTTTTTCCCAAGAAACGTGCAAGTAAGGGTTTAAAATGATCATTTTGACTCTTAAACTGCTAAACATGAAGTGGTGTGTTGCTCACACAGGTTATGTGAGGATGTAGACGGCTCCTCTAGTGTTGGTTAACACCACAGGTTTCCGTTTCATTTGTTCTGTCATTGGTGGTTAATAAATTTGTCAGCACTAGTCGAGCAAAAATGCCATGAAACTTCTCAAGGAACTGATTTAGGATGTACTAACGAAGTTTAAACATCATTCATCGGCGTCCTTGGCAGGTTCGCTTGGAGAAACCACTTAAAAAAAGTGAACTTGGAGGACTCCACGAATCAATAATGTCAAGTTTATTGCAGCATTGTTGACTTTGATTAGTTTTGAACGGATTTCAAAGCTCGAGTTCATCAGAGTTTAGCATCCACAGGTTCGATCTAATTCCGCGGATCAGTTGGAACGCCACGAGAAATTGCGTGGCGTGTTTTTTGTAGTCGAAATGAATGAAAACCGATTCTGATCTAGGTCTCCATCTCGTTTCCCCCCCAACATCTTGAGCACTCCTCTGGCTTCCCTGAGTTTATTGGTGTGTCTGAGAGGCAGCGAGTAGGTCTGAATGCATGGTTTTGATTTCATCCAGATGGTTCAGCCTCCTTCATAGAGGTGTTTTCAGCCACATATAAAGGGAATCAAGCATGCACACAGAAACAGGACGTTGTTCTTATGAAGAGCGTCTGATTTGCTCTGTTTTGAATAAACGTTGCTCTCAGACGTGGATGGGAATCAATTAATTTTCCATCTTCGATAGCTGGATGTATGGCTTTCTAAGTTTACTTTGAAGAGAGATGTTCTCTGTAATTATTTAGGGGCATATTTAATGATCTAACGCGGAAATGTCTGTTTTGTGCGTGCGTGTTTGGAAATCTTTTCTAAAAGAGCGCTCGCTCGGCTTTCATCAGAATAATTGAGATGGATTGCCTCATGAAAGTTTATCAACATTTTTTATTTAGCACTATTGCTTTGCTGAATTTTTCTGTCAATCTTCGGTTATTATGAATGAAAGATCGGCTAAGTTGGGTCAAAAAGTACAAGGATGTGGAACAAGGCCACACCAACGATATTAGGACAGCACTTCTCATGATGTCAGTGGAATGTCAGGCCACTTGTGATTGGTTGCAAATCATTTATTGATTAAAGTCCATTGGGTTGCACATTTTGCCCAAAAGTTGCATATAAGGCACTTATGTTCAATAGTTTTTTTTTTCCTGGTAAATTTCTGGTTTAATGCTTCCAACAGAATATTTGATCAAAACAGTAGGGATGCATTTTAAGTTAAAAGTGCTATGCTATATTCCTTTATTGTTTATTTTTGTATATTTACTTTTATATTACAATTTTTTCATCATGTAACAGTCACTTATTGTCAATGTTTAATTTCAATAATAATTTATAACATTGTAAATTGTAATCTTTAGAAAATCTCAAAATATTTTTAATAATAGCTATTTGTTAGAATTTTCATGCCCAAGTTTGCCTAAAATCATTGTTTTTAGAGTCTATTATTAATTTATTTAAATGCAAAATTCTATAAAATGTAATGTTATCCATTTATTGACCAATAAATAATTTCCATCTTATTGGTATCGGCCAAAATTATAAAATTGGTGCATCCCTACAATTTTGCAATTTTGCAAATGCCAGCATGGTTGCTTTCTTGACATTCACTCAAGAAATTTAATTTTAACTACAAAATTGCTAGTACATTTTCTAATTAATTGCAAATAATACATTGAATTAAATTGAAAATTTTAAGGATAAACATTGAAATTGTATTTCTTATGAAACATACTCCAGTAATCTTTGTTTTTGTTTACAACTTTAGAAATTGTATTTTCTTTCACAGTGTGCCATCTTCCTCAATAAAGTACTCCAGATGAAAGAAAATGTGTAAAACAGGTTTCTGATTAGCTTTTTTTTTTTTGCCAAAGTTGGGTCCTGAGGTGAAACTAAAGACTCCCTGATGCCTTAAAACTCCACTTCTAAACTTCAGCCACCTTTTTCAGCTCTCCTCACATGCTGTTTGTCTTCACATGAGACCCTGCAGCTAAATTATTGAAATGGAGACAGCAAAGTTCATTTGTTAACTGTCTGCGCTTAAGCTAGCTAAACTTGGCTCTGCCTCTTTCATGTATAAACGGAGCCTTGACTGGGAGCCTCGGGCGAGATGTCAAGGTTAAGTCAGGAGAGCTCATCATGATGAGACTGGACACACAGCGAGCCGCCATGCCTGAATGGCAGAGCAAAAGCAGAACCTCGTCAGATATGCCTGTCCATCATTGCTGTATCGACATCCACGCAGCCGTTCGTACGCCGCTGTCAAGGTCTAAATTATCCCTGCTGCGCGGCTCTCACAAGCAGGCGTGTGAAAACGATAGCCCTTGACTGGTCTTACGGAGTCATTAATCTAAATATTAAGTCAATAGGTCCGCCTTCCTATTGCACCCCGAGCTGTTGTATTGCATGAGGATTAGTCGAACGCACACTGAGCTTCTCAGCCTGTTGATCCTCCACCTGCGGTCTCGCTATTAGTCGAAATACTGATATGTTCCTCTGTCAGTATGACAAAAAGCGTTCCCCGAAGCCCACTGTAGATGAAGTCCTTCTCAATAATGCATCAGGCAGAAAGCAGGAACCCATCAACAACCTGCAGAAGCTCCTCAGATCATCCAGGGCTGACGATGAAAATTTCATCCGGCCACTCGTGGGAATCTCCGTTTGATCCATCTCAATGCCAGTTGGGTTCATACGAGCTGACTTGCGCTGTCGAGTACATGCCACTGTCTAGAGGTCAGGTGTTCAATAAACCAATTAATGTAGGGCTTTGCATGCAAACGACATCTTCGAAATTGGCCAGCCAGTGGAATGCCTGACAAAATAGTTGACTAGTCTTAAAGTCCATTCACACCAAGAAGATAAAGGCTGGTTTTAAACGGGTCATATTGTGTGATTTCAAATTTTCCTTTCTCTTTGGAGTGTTACAAGCTCTTGGTGCATAAAGAAGATCTGTAAAGTTTCAATGACTGAAGTATCTAATCCAAAGAGATATTCTTCATCAAAGTTAAGATTCTGCCACGCCCTCCTAAAATGGCTCTTTCTAACACACCCTACATTTCAATTCAATATGTGGAAATATTTGCGTATTGCCACCCAAATGTTAATGCTAAGAAAGAAGGCATGGTTTCAGTAACACAGTTAGTGTTGAAGCAGCCATGTCCGGGAGATGCTATGTGTATCTAGGCGAAAGCAAAATCATTTTATTTGGCCTTCTGAAAGTAGATGCATTTAGTTTCAAATTTTATGGACCATTGTTTCGTAAACCTAGGAGAGGAGGTCATTCTGACTTTGCAACAAACAATCTGGTGATTCTGAATCAGCTACTGGAAGAATGTTTTATTATTAGTTTAAGTATTTGCTATTGACTGTTCAAATGTGGAGTTTTGCACATCGCGTTTGTGAAAGTGACATTCAGCCAAGTATGGCGACCCATACTCAGAATTTGTGCTCTGCATTTAACCCATCCGAAGTGCACACACACAGAGCAGTGAACACACACACACACACACTGTGAGCACACACCCGGAGCAGTGGGCAGCCATTTATGCTGCGGCGCCCGGGGAGCAGTTGGGGGTTCGATGCCTTGCTCAAGGGCACCTCAGTCATGGTATTGAAGGTGGAGAGAGAACTGTGCATGCACTCCCCCCACCCACAATTCCTGCCGGCCCGAGACTCGAACTCACAACCTTTCGATTGCTAAACCATTAGGCCACGACTTCCCCCAGTGTGTGTGTGTGTGTGTGTGTGTGTGTGTGTGTGAGAGAGAGAGACAAGAGAGAGAGAGAGAGAGAGAGAGAGAGAGAGTCACCGTCTTAATCGTCCATGGCTTGTGTACTGCAAACACATATGAGCTTCATCACTGTGTCTGTCACGTGACTCTGTTCCCTTTTCGACTTGAACTGAAGGACATTATTAACTGTCTTTCCGTTTATTTAGAAAGATGAAGCTCGTGATTATGGAAAGGGGCGTTACATTTCCGACGAGTGCTTGCAGTGATCAGCCAATTACAATGCACTGGGTCAGTTGACCAATCAGAGCACACTGCTTGTGTCGAAGGAAGGACTTTGTAGAAACAACGCATTTGAGAGAGGCAGAGAATGGAGTACCTACAATAATGTACAGTATTTGAAAAATAATGTTTTTTGAACATTAAAGAATGTCAATATATTCTGTTACAGCAAATACTTTAAAAAAGCATCATATGGACCCCTTTAAAAAGTGTTCCAATTCTATGAGAATAGAGAAGTTCACACTACAACTATAATGATAGCAGCGTTGAGGAACAATATTGTTGGAACAACTTTCAGAATTATTTTTTCTAGCTGATGAAAAACATTGACGGCCAATCAGAATCCACTCGACTTTAAAAAAACTTAGGCAATTAGTATGGCAGATAGCAAAACTGTGGCGTGCTTATAGTAAACAAAACATTATGTTCTGATTGCGTGGACACTAATATAGTTATCGTCATGGTTATCGTAATTAAATACCTGGAGCATTTAAAGTGGCAACTGAAAAAACTGCAGCATGCACTTATAATAAACACTGTTAATTGTCTGTGGATGTGGACGTTAAAAAAAGTAAATATTTAATGTAGCAAGTGACAAAACCACAGTGCACGCTTGTAATAAACAGAATGTTATCGTCTGTTGGTGTGGAAGCTAATTTAGTTCTAGATGTAATTATCGTATCGTTATCTTAAAAAGCTTGAGCATTTAAAGGGATACTCCACCCCCCAAAAATTGTTTTGTCATTTAATCTCTTACCCCCATGTCCAAATTTTCAATTTGGGGCTGAGTATCCCTTTAATGGAGTACCGTAGTTAACTTTCTCTCTTCATTTGAAAATAAATTAAGGTTGTTGAGGAAAACATTCCAGGATTTTTCTCCATATTTGGTCTTCAACAGGTATCAACGGGTTGAAGGTCCAAAGTGCAGTTTCAAAGGGCTCTACACGATCCCAGCCAAGGAATAAAGGTCTTATCTAGTGAAATGATCAGTAATTTCCTTAGACAAATAAAAACAATAGGCTACTTTTTAACCACAAATGCTTATCTTGCACTAGCTCTGCGATGTGCATGCGTGTCTTCACACATTGCGTAATCACATTGGAAAAGTTACTCATGGTTAGTTCTTTGTCTGTGTATTTGTGTTAAAAAAAAGTAGGTTTGGCCAAAAATTCAAATGTTCTCCTCCACCTTCAAAATCATCCAACATTGTTGTTCTACATTATTTTGTAATGGGCATTTGACTTTCGTTGCACTTTTACTTTATAAACAGTGGGTTGGTACTTCCGTTATCGGTATGGTTATCATTTTTAAAAAGCTCAACCATTTAAAACCGCAGACAACAAAACTGTAGTGTGCACTTACATTAGACAACATTACTGTCTGTTGATGTGAACGCAATTATAGTTGTCGTTATAGTTAAAGTTCTTAAAAAGCTGGAGCATTTAAAGCGACAGGCAACAAAACTGCATTGCGCACTTATAATAAAGACTGTTATCGTCTGTTGATGTGAACGCAATTATAGTTACAATATAAGTATTGTTCTTGAAAAGCTTGAGCAGTTAAAAAAAGTGGTGACAAAACTGCATCATGTGCTTAGAATAAACAATTATTGTCCATTGATGTTGATAGTAATATAGTTATCATTCTTGGTGTGAATGGGCCTTTAACTGGAGAAACCGATGGGATGCTCATTTAAGATGGATTTTGTGTGTTTTTTTGACTCTGGCGACTAAATTTTAATAAAAGATATGATGTAATCACCCAAAAAGATTGCAAAAAATCTCGGAATTAATAAAGATTTAGCTCATTTCATCTAGGTGTTTTCTTCCAAGTTGAGGAAGTCCATCATTTTAAGAATGACGTGAATGGGTGGGCGATAATGGTCTTCTGAGGTCAGACTGTCAGGCAGTTGATGGATGTGGGTGTTCGTGAACTTATCACATCACTGGTTGCTTCTTGTCACATTGCCGGAAGAACCTGTGCAAATGTTCTGTGTTTTTGAGAAAATGAAGTTTGACATCAGTTCCGCACCAATTTCCATTTTTCTAAATGTTAAAAATGAGCGTTATTAAATTAGAAGCAAAACTCTGAGATCTTTCCCTGCATTGCACAAAAGTACAACTTTGTTGACAGCTGTATATACTTGAGGGGAGCTCCTTAAATGAGTACGTCTGATGAAACACCGAGAAATAATTCAGACGTTTGAGGGGAAAATGAGTTCTTGGTATTTGATCCTTGAATCCGTTCTTCTTCTCTTTAAACAGTATTGGGGAGTGTTCAGTGGGGATACATAATGCATTTTTGTTAGGGCTGTCAATTTTAATTTTAAATTTTTTTTATTAGTTACAGAAATTAATCGGATCAATATTCGCTGAAAAATATGAAGACATTTACACTTGATTGCATTTAGATTAGTTTAATGTGCATTACAAAGTGGCTCTTAGAAACATTAATTTCATTACTCTGATGGTTGGAAAACTCCAAATTAATTTATGATTTCAAGTAATTATGAGATTTTTTTAGGGGGTTATTTTTGTAATTTTTGTTTATTTAACTAAATCACATTATTTATTTATTTTTAATAGACTAACTGCACCAGATTACTTAATTTAGTCTTGATTAATTATTGGTTTAATAAAGGCTACTTTCAATTTAGCTGCCACATATCAAAATGTGCTGTGAGGAATCCATGTTTTGAGTCTGTGCATGTTCTTTACTGATATTTACTCCAATAATTAAAAATTAAACCAGTTAAAAATGAAAAATTTGAGTTTATTTATTTAAAAATACATATTTACCAGCCAGGCAATATAGTATTATTTTTGTTAATTTGTATGCTAATATTAATATGCAAATACAAGCATACTAACATTCAAAATATATATATTTTTCAATTTTAATACCCTACTGTCATATGAGCACCCAATCAGTATATTTTTGAAGTAACAAGAAACAACATTTCTTATTATTCTCAATGTTGAAAAAACTTGCTGCTTAATAATTTAATTTATTTTTTTGTGGCAACCATATTTTTTTTTCAGGATTTATCAGTGAATGGAATATTCAACATAACTGGCCACAAACTTTTGAATGGTTGTGTGTATATTTGTTGTGGTATCAATCGGTGTAAATGAATTGGACTTGTATTGATATTGACTTCATAAACCTATATATATATATATATATATTTTTTTTTTTTCTTCATTTCCAAGAATGCTTTGCGACTAAGCACCTGTGAGGTTTCAACATGCACCAAAGTTAATTGTTGCAGTGTGTTTGCTTGTCCATCTAGTATGGGAGAGCCTGTGGAACTGCATTTTTCTCACTTGGAGTTTGGGAACAACCCAAAACAGACAATATATTGAACTGACTGAGATTTAAAATGCCTTTTTCCTCTTTTGTCTTGCAGGTTAGCTTTATACGTGTATGAGTACTTGCTGCATGTTGGCGCACAGAAATCGGCACAGACCTTCCTGTCAGAGGTAAGCGGTCTTGCACAATCTACTTCTCCAAGCAAACAGTTGTTATTGTCTACTCAGAAAAAACGAATATTAACTCAAGCCAAGTTTGAGGCCAGAAGTTAATACTTTTTGGTTGAGACTCGATTTGTTGTACGTTTTATTCATATTGATTAATCAATTCCAATTGCTTTTTGCAAGTTACTTTTTGTAATATAGAGAGAATTTAGTTTCTCATTACAACACTGTAAAACTCTGATATCTGATATCGTTTCTCCAAAGTGTTCTGCATTTATCTGCTAAAACAGTCCAAGGTCTTGATCAATAAATGGAAGTGTCATTGCTATGATATTACATAATGTGTCACCAGTGTTTCTAAAAATCAGTTTGAGTGCCACTGAGGGGGCGCAATCACAGCATTAACGTTTGTGCTGCTACTACTAGCATGGTAAAGTGGATTGTCGTTACAGGTTTGTGAAGCGGTGGAGCTTCTGCTGTAGATGTGTCAGTGCTGTTTTCACTATATGAATGTTATATAGAGCTTGAGTACACTACATGTCTGGAGTGGAGGTGATGCCACCACTTGTGTTTAGAACCGCTCTCAAACACAACTGCGTGTTAAAAGTCTGATTTAACGTTGGCCTTGGTGGGAATAGGTGAAATTGGTTTGTAACATAGCCTGCTCTCGATCTCCTGATCTGCTGTAATGCTCTCTTTTAAGGCCGATCAAAGAGTTGGTTTGGTTTGTCGTCTTTGTAGAACATCTTTAAAAGTTTGTTAGCTTATACTTGAATGAATGAGGAAGCCAGTTTATGTGGAACTTGATTTAGTTGCATTTTTGAAGATTTTTCCAACTTGCGGGCTTGAAATCATCCCATAATGCTTTAATTGTGCTTTGTTGAAGTCATTCATAGTTGTTATAGGGCCCTGTGAAATCTTTTTTTTTTTTTTTTTTTTTTTTTTTTTTTAAGTTCTGTTTGAATTGTTTCCAAATTGCATTTTTACCATTTTAGTTCTTTTGGATTTAGTTTTTTTGTTTTAATTTGTGTAGGCCCTATTTTAATGGTTAAATAAAATTGTATTAATCACAAAGCATGTCTAATTAATTGAAATCATTAAAATGACAATATTAAACATCAGTTTATTTAACGATTAACAAAAAATAAAATTAAGGCCCTATGAATTGTTTTGCTCAAATTCTGTTTTTTTTTTCTCAAATTTTATTTTCCATAAATTTTATGTAGGCCTTTTCCATTGTAATGGTTTCATTTAAATATTAATAATCAAAGCATCTCTAATTAATTAAGGGATATATAATTATATATATATATATATATATATATATATATATATATATATATATATATATATATATTTTATTTTTTTTCTACATTTTTTCCATAAATACAGTGTTGTGTATTTACATTTTTCTGCTAAATTTGGTAAATAATTTTTATGGTGGAAATGTCTTTATAAAAATAATGTTTTAATCATAATTTTATTAGTAGTAGTAGTACTATCATTACATTAAGTAGTCTTTCTGTCACAGTTTCTTCAAGTTAAACCAAACTTTTATTTTGGTGGGTTGTTGTGAAGTCCTTTAAGTTTCTGATTGAATATGATATGACAATAGTTTTTCTCAAATGGAATGGTAAAATGCTTATGAAGTGACCCTCAAAGAGCAGTTGTGAAGATTGTATTTATGTGTTTATGTACTCCTATATTGAGGCGGCAGAGGCAGAAAAACACAGTGAGCGTCGCGTGGGCGACTTCAGTAAATGTGTAGCAAATGATACGTTAATTTACACGGAGACATGCAGAACATGCAGGATTCATATAGTACTTTGTTGTATCCATTCAAAATTAGGCAAATTCCATAACATTTTGTGTTACACAGAAAATTAAGTTTTTATTACTGGATTCTACGATTTTGCAGATAATGTTTATGCTGAACTCCTTGTTGTTAGAAGCAGGTAGGGGTGGGTGATATGGGTGACATTACCAATGTTTGGTAAACATGTGAGTGAGTAATTTATGACAGAAATGACATTTTAGGGTGAACTACCCCTTGAATGACAGTTGACTGCATGTTAAGTACTGTCCCTTTAAGAGCTGCACACATCTAATATACAGGCACACATTTGTTTTTCTCTCAACTGTTTACTTTCATTTTAGACATAACCAACTGAGACTCTATGTAAACCTTGTGTGTTTTGACAGTATAAGTGCAGAAGATAAGTTGGTTCAGTAATCAGTATGCGAATAAGTACAGTGTCCTGTGAGAGTAATTCTACAGCTGAGTTAAAACTGATGTGAATGTATGTGACGTTGTACAGTATATTGAGAACTTCAACTGATGCACATGATACTACGATATTTCTTCAAAAGCAGATTGTGTAGATTTTTTTTATTATCCATGATCAAAAATAATCATATGGCACACCTCTAGAAGCAGGTGATGTCCATTCAGCTTTTCAGGTTATAATTTGAAGGACTACAGGAGGCACTTTTGACAAGATTTTGTTTGTAGTTATAAAGATGTGTAAATGTTAATTGTTTGACATTATAAGACATTAATGAGATTGTGTAACTCCTCTTTAGTGCTTCAGGACCTTTACAGATTGTGAACTTTTTAAATGTTATCATCTATCTTATTGCATTTGCCGCGGTCCTCCTCCTGCTGTGTCTGTTTATGCGGCTATCATTAAGCGCTCACAGTGGACTTCCAAAAGCGCCCTGTGTTTCTAAATGTTTTGTTCAGACAAAGTTTGACAAAGATAAAGCACTGTGCCAAAGTCTGGCCTTGTGCTTGTGAGAATCTCCAGGGATCTTGGTCAGACAGGTGAGATGTTGTTGTTCCTGAGTTTTAGCCAGAATACAAAGATAAGTGCTAAAAAGTACTGCCTTAATTTTTTACTTATTTATTAAATACCTGTGTACTACAGTACAATATCATAATTTCACACAAATTGCAGAACTTAAAAACGCAATATGTTGAGTGAGATTCATAAAAAATTGAAACGAACATAACACTCCAAGTAAAATAGTGATGATCATTTACGAAAATAAAAACACTACTGAGCCATGAAAATATACTGCACTGTAATTTAAAATAAATACTATATCATAACTTGATCACTTATGTTAGTTCATAGTGCATGAACTAATATTAACATACAGCTTAATAAAAAAAATTATTAGTAAATGATGAAAAAAAAAATACTTGTGTAAAGTGTCCTGAAAGTGTTATTGATAAATTGGTTGACTTCTGATTTTTATGATGAAATGTAATCATAATTGATGGCCAAATATTTTTGGGAAGAAGCTGGCCAGCTGGCCATCTTGGTTACATTTATTTAAAAGAAAAGTGTAGTTTTTATATTATTATTATTATTCATTGCAGGTTGTATCATAAGTCCTGTACATTGTTGAAATGAAAAGTAATATATTTGAGCATAAATGTACAAATTGAAAGTGTGTCATTATATTGAACTGTTGAACCCTACACTTAGACATCTTAAAATAATGCGTTATACTGATGTTAAGTGCAAAGTATTTTATCGATCATTACTAAATCTATCGACAGTGATAGTATAATTGCATTTTAATTGCCTGAGGATGTTTATTTGTTGCATTAGGTATGAGGACAACAAAATTTGGTTATCAATCCAACCCAATAACATAGTTTTAGAGTGGTGAATATAAGTCGTATATTCATGCTAAATTAGACTGTACACCTTAAGTAAATATTAAAGAGTCAACAAGTAAACAGATGGCTGTGTTTACCAACGTTTCTGTGTTTTTGTAAAGGCAGTAGGGCGTCAAAGATGCGTGCCGTCGACAGTCGTCATTTCCGCCGTTGTTATTTAATTAGGCGAACGCTCGTCAGATCTCGAGACCTTCGCGCAGGCACACTTGTACACCGCAGGGGAGGTCTTTCGGCCCAGGCAGGTACACAGCAGGAGGACGCACCTGTGCATTGAAGCTTAATGAGGGAGCAGTCACCTACTTGTTCCCTTTGCCACCTCACAATTACTGCTGAAATTCCCTCTACTTACACCTTGGACCTCAAGGGGCTACACAGCTCTGCACTGATCAGCACAAACACACACACACACACACTTTAAAACATTGTTAATCAGTCCCTTACATCAGGGAGACGCCAAATAATGCACATCAGCTTTTCGGGTGCATAGTTATGGACAGGGCATGTTATAAAATCGATATGTCTGCTTGGAAAAGTACCATCCGTTACAGTGGTAGGCTGAGTAGGTGTAATCTGTAAAGAGAGAGTGAACGTGACCTGATTTGGTGTGGAAATTGTAATGGAGCTTTTTAACTGTAGTTCATGCCTTGTGAACCTGGTCTATTCATACTTTACCTCTTTTTCTCCATCTCTCTGTCTGTTTCTACCTTTTTAGATCCGATGGGAGAAGAATATCACATTAGGAGAGCCTCCTGGATTCCTGCACTCATGGTGGTGGTATGTATCGATCTTGTAACTCAAAACCCCCTAACATTCTCTGACGGTATGGCCATGCTAGCTGTTAGCAGCAGTAGAGGAGCCTAAATGAACGCAGGGCCATTATTCTTGGAACTAGGTGTTTGTATGTTGCCATACAGCACTTAGTCTGTTTTATACACAGACGTTAGTGTAAAATGCTGTGGAAGGATTTGAAGATCTTAATGTATGACTCTTGTGTTGGTCTATTTCTCTGTGAACCTTAGCCAGGATAGAGGGCATTTTAATTTGAATTAATTACGTAAATTAAAATTAGGCTGTGAGGGGTCGACAGTACAGTCCTTTCAGTTAGATCTAATATTCACAACCATGTTGGAAAAAAACAGGATTGTGTTTACAAGGCTTCTTAACTTTCTTAAAAAGCAAGTTTCCCTTGGTTAACCAAAAGAGAACCCAGACTCTGATCGTCAAAGGAGTAGTTCACTTCCAGAATGAAAATTTCCTCACCCCCATGTCATCCAAGATGATTTTTCTTCAGTCAAAAAGAAATTAAGGTTTTTGAGGAAAACGTTCTGGGATTTTTTCTCCATATAGTGGACTTCAACAGGGACCAATGGGTTGAAGGTCCAAATTGCAGCTTCAAAGGGCTCTGTGCAATCCCAGCTGAGGAATAAGGGTCTTGTCCAGTGAAACAACCAGTCATTTTCTAAAAACTTTTTAACCACAAATGCTCGTCTTGCACTAGCTCGACTTATTGCATTATGTAGTCAACTTGGAAAGGTCACATGTGATGTAGTTAGAAGAACCGACCCAATGTTCACAAAGCGAACGTCAATCTCCCCTTACAAAAAAAAGCCTGTCAAACAGCGCCTGATTATTGAACTAGGTTATCGTTTGTGCTAATACTGTCAAAACACATAAGGTTTACATGTAGACTCAAGTTGGTTATGTCTAAAATGAAAGCAAACAGTTGAGAGAAAAACATATACACACCTGTATATCGCACCTGTGTCTTAAAGGGACAGTAGGTCTATTAAATAGCAGCCTACTGTCATTGCTGTCAAAGGATAGATCCCCTAAAAATGTATTTATTTACACACTGTCAAACGTCCAAAACCTGTATTAATTTCTTTTTTGTGCTGAACACAAACGAAGATATTTTGAGGAATGTGGGTAACCAAACAGTTGTTGGTCCACATTGAATTTGATAATAGCAAAAAATACTATGGAAGTCACTGTGGACCAGCAATTGTTTCGTTTTCCACATTCCTCAAAAGAGCACTTATGTTCAGAAGAAGGAAGAAACTCATTCAGGTTTAAAACCACTTTTGAGTGAGTCAGTGATGGTATAAAAATAAAACACTATGACGGAATTGACAGACAGCTGACAGAATTTTTATTTTTAGGATGAACTATTCCTTTAATGTTAATAAAACAAAAAAACACAAAGAGAAAAGTCACTCACTGCTCTTGACTGAAGAAATTTAATACAGTTGCTTTAGGAATCACCCTCACAATTTACATCTTCACCCTCTTTAGCCTAAATATCTGCCATTCTTTTTTTGTTACCTTGAAAGGTTTTGTCTTTTATAATAGGCAAATTAGTTTGGCTGTAATGCTCAGACAACTTGCAAAATTGTACAACCAACATGACACAGAATTGTGATATTCCTAAAAAAAAACAAAAAAAAAACAATTTCCATATCGCCCACCTATACTTCAACCAGTTGGCCCCTATTGATTTCCTCATAAAACATAATTTCTTTGCGACTGAAGAAACACTAAACAAGAAAGAAGTGAACAAGGCTACTCCTTTAACCAGCTTTTTTGGTAGTAAAAACTTGGCTAAGCTAGTGGACTTGCTAGACTAGCAAGAAACTGCCATAAACCAGTTTGCACTTGCTTGGAAATTCATGCTCATCTAAGCTGGTATTTACAACAGGGAACCCTAGTGTCCTAGAGGTTTAGTTTTTTTCTCCTCTGGCAATTTTTCGGAAACATTCATTTTCAAAATTTTGCCAATCCAACTATCGAGCCCAAGGCGCACAACAGTAGAACCAATCGAACAGACTGTACCCCTATCCATTACAGCCTTATTTCACTGGATCCAAATGAAATATGGCGTCTGTCCTGACTTGGGTCCATTGGAGACTCTCATGTTTGTCTGGATTTCAGGTTATGTTTTTAGCTTACTCAAAAACAAGATCAGTGTGTATAGATCAGGTTCACATTGAGGCGTGTGTTCATTTATCACACTCCGCTTATTTTCCATCTTGGATTACTGGCTCCCCTCTGTGAGATTATTAGGAGTCTAGTAGGTTTTGAAGAGTCCCTGTATGGTGTTGACACTATTGGAGGAGCGTTTGTCTGGAGCTGTAACACGTGGTGGGGTGGGGGGGTCGTGTCGGGGTTTAGGGACTCGGAGGGGCCACAGAGTACCGCCCTCTTCACCAACCCCCCTCCCCCAAACAAAAGGGCCAGATGGTAAGGGAAAGCCAACCCCTCCCCCATGTGCGTACCCCCACCAACCTTTGTCTGGAGGCCTGTCCTTTGTTTGCGGAAGAACCCTCAAACGGATTAACTCCTTGCATTCCAGTCTTCTTTGTGTTAAACAGCCAAATCTCCTTCTCTGCGGCCCCCCCCACCCCCCTTTTGCATTTTCTTCCCTTCTGTCTAAGGCAGTTTCCTGTTGTAAGGGGGTTTGAATGGTAGCACCAGGCTCTGGGGTGGGGCTGAAGGGGGTGGAGGCAAAGTTTGGTGAGAGGGGCAGTCATCCACATCTGTCGTAAGGCAAGCAAGGGGTTGGGGGTGGTGGTTTTGGTTGGGGTACAGGTGTGGATGGCAAAGGATAAAGGATGACCGTTTGCGATTTATCTTGCACATACATTAGTTTAATCACTGTCTGGTAAGAAAGGAGAAAGTCGAGCGACAAAAACATGGATTTACTTTCAGATGATCTAAAGCTGACACCTTTCTTTGTGATTGGTGGAGATAACAGTAAAGCCACAAAGAAGTTTTCACCTCAAGTGCATTAATTTAAATGCGACCAAGCAATGCAGGAAACAAACAAAAAAAGTGAAACGCCGTTATGATTGTGTGTGCATTTAAAGTTCATCTGGATGCAAATGAAAAAACGGTAGAACACAACATGTCTTAAAATAATCAATCATACTGCATAATTTTTTTCTTCTATGACATAAGTCTGCAAATAAAAAGGCAGCTGATTTACATCTTACACTGATAAACTCTTAGGTCAGGTCATGTTTTACAATATTGCTTTGATGATGAGAGCAAAAGAAACATATGTGGGTTAACATATGGACATAAAGCATTTCTTTTATGTTGTTTGGTTACGTATTTTTGTTGCATGAGCGTTGAATAATTTTCTAATATGTATTTTCTGTGTAGTACTTCTGATGTATTGCATCATGTTTTTGTATTAAAAATATGATGGATTAATTCAGTCTTTTTATGTTTTAATAGGTAAACTTGAATGACTTCTTGCTGAATATATAAAAAATATGTTAAATTGAGGTATTGGAAGTTGTTTTTCTGGGTGTATTTTTTATTTTTTTGTATTATCTATTATCAAAAGGAAAAAATGTTGGAGACATGGTATGGTGGGAAGTGTACGAGTACAGGCCTGTTGCAAGTGCGGGCAACCAGTGTTTGAATCCAGTTGTTTAGGTCATTGCCCAATCCCAATTCCCCCTTTTATTTTCCCACTGATCACTTGCTGTAATATATTAATTTTAAAAATACCTCTAGTTTTTCTTGTATGTATTTTAAGTTTTTATTTTGTTTCAGTATAGCTTTATTTTTTACATGACAATATTTTGGAAAATTTCACACTTAGTAGACTGATATAAGCGTCACACTTCTTTGTGTTTTAAAAGCCACTCAGGTGTGTCGTAGTGTCATCACACCAGTGAACTGTCCTACATTTTCTCTGTGTACATGCAAAGAACACAAGCATTAAACAGGTTTTCCTGCTGCAATCAAGGTAACCGAACTTACTTAAAAAATGAAAATCCATTCCTTCCCACCCTGATGTGGGTCTAGTTGCAGCTTTTTAGTAACAAAGTGTAACTGGCGTCTTATTTCATTTCCCCTGCACCCTGATTGGATTTGAGATGGTCCTGCTGTCTCCCTCCAGCAGCTTTCCGACAAAGCTGCAATCTCTTTAACGGCAGCTGATAGATATGATAATGCTGCCTGGCTTTATTGTGCACTGACTGAAGGGCGAAGAACAGGCATGACGTTGCTCTGTCAAAGGGCCTTTCTTGCTTTTTCTTTTCCCTTCCTTTCACCTGTTTTATTTGTTTGCTGGTTTATGGCTTCTGTAGGATGTGAGGTGTTAATGTATGGTACCTCCTACTGAGCACTCTTTTACACACTTATCTGTGGTTCTTGTAATGCATCTTGTCTTCCTTTTTTCTTTTCTTTTTTTTTTTTTTTTTAAAGAAAACTTCTCTCATGTAGATGGAGTGGATCATTCCCACCATTGTTATAAATATATCACTTACACATAAAGGAATAGTTGACCCAAAAATTCGTACAAATACGTGACTTTATGTGAAACTTAAGAAGTGAGTTTTTGGAGAACATCTTGACATGAATGATGACTAAGGCTATTTTTCAAAAATGACAAAAAGCAACAGTGGTCCAAAGAATGCTATACCAGTTTTTGAAGCTTTACAATGGCTTCGTGTGAAGATCAGACTGAAATGTAGGCCTATGTGCCCTAGCTGTTCTTGATGTTCATGAGAGAAATTCGATTTGTGAATAAATCATTTCGAGGCTGAGAATCTTCATCCATTTCTCAGAATTGGTCTGAATGATTCATTCATGAAATCACATGAACTACTTTATGGCACTTTTGTGTCCTTTTGAAAGGTCTTCATTTATTGTAATTTCATAGAGAAGGGTGGTCTTTAAAATGTCTCTTTTTGCGTTCCATGGAAGATACCTTCAATTTGTTCTAAATCCATGTAATTCTGAGCAAGTGATGACATAATTAATATTTCTGACTGACCTATTCACTGTAAGAAGTATGAATTCAATCTGGATTTAAATCTAAACACTTGATTTTCGCTGCAGTTCCTCTACTTTTGTAGTCTGATGAGCTTGAATGTTGTTTAACCTTGCTCTCTTATTGCACCCATAAACAGTGAGTGATTTATGAACGCTGTCATAAGCCATCCTTTGCGTTATGCTCACGAACACAAATCCGTCAAATGGTTTCCACTCCACGGCAAGATATATGAAATGGGTGGAAACTGATTAGCCCCATTGACCTGTCGCCGTGCTGTGAGTGGCCTATTTTGTCCTTTTTGCAATCTGTCACATCAAACGTAAGCTTTTTCCCACATTCAGAACAGAAGTCTAATTTTGTTACATCAGCAGAAATAATGCACAGCGGTAAAAAGTGCTGCCTCGGAAGATGGAACAACTTGCGTTCGTCTTCTTAAGCCCTGCTTCAGCAGCTTTCATGAAGCGTCCATTAAATCAATATCTAAAGAGTGAGAACGGTTTAATGCCGACCTGTTTAACAGGTACTTATTTTCAATGAAGTAATTAAGGGATTATTTGGAGTGCAACCCGCTCCCCCTAGCAGCCCTTAAGGACTGTATTTCCTTAGTTAACAAATATCAAGCCTAATTGATTAGCCACTTAAAGGTCACACCTCATAAAGTGGGAAGCTATCCCGGGGTTATGATTGTAGTGACCCAGCTTTGACAGAAGCTTTCAAGTTTTTCTGAGTGTGATACTGAAGAAGACCAGTCTTCTGTTTTTTTTCTTTGACGTGCCTTTTACAGTGTGCTGGAGCCAAAGCCTGATGTGAAACCGTTTTGCACGTTTACACTACAGAAAAATCGAATCTGCATCGCCCCCTAAACCCTGTGGCTCTCACATCTTGCGTCACTAACTTGAAAGTTATCAGACATTGTTATAACAACTCAATCTGGCAAAAATAAAATAAAATTAGTTTGAATGTTAAAAATTAAAATGTGTCATCGTTATAAATAAATGTATTGTTTTGAATATTATTTCTTAGTAGTGGTTCGGTGGTTCCATCAAAAAAAAAAGCTCGGAATGGTGAAAAGCCACTGAATTAAATTATATTTAATGTTAAACCCTTAAGTATTGTAAATGACAACTCCAGTTTTGCGTTTTTATTTTTGAGTAGGGGAGTTGCATCACAGCTGAGCGCAAGCTTTTCTGTAACGAACGTTTTCGGTAAAGACCAGGCTAATTGGGGAAATTAGAACAACCAGGCGTGGAACAAACCATACCATTCAGTACTATTTTTTTTACATGGCCTTGATGTGTTAAGTGTGTACAACAGCCTGTTGGTGTTTAGTTCAGCAGCTGTTTAGTTTGGTGAAGCTCACCCATGTATTTGATACTCATCTTTGTTTATTCTGCCTTATTTTGCAGTGTATTCTGGGATCTGTACTGTGCAGCTCCAGATCGACGGGAGACATGTGAACATTCCAGCGAGGCCAAGGCTTTCCACGACTATGTGAGTTCCCATTTTATCTGCTGTGGGGTTGAGTTGAACCTGAAGTTCTGCTGTTGTTGACTTCATTAACCCAAATGATCAGATTTAATGACTTTTTATAGTTACCGGTGCTGTTTATCTTAAGCTTCGGGTCATTTTGCATAACTCGTGTGCTATGTTCGCACAGGTTGTGACTTTTATCACTGAAACTTTCGTAATATCTATAAATATCATCGTAAGTCTGTGGTAGCTTCATTGTCTACATACCAGGATACACTTTTGGTTTTTAATAAAGTTCTGGTACAATAGCCAGAACTTTGGAACAAAAAGAAAGTGATGGACACAATTGTAATTTTTGGATGATCTATCCATTTAAGGCTGCAGGATTAAGAGTAGGCTGGGCTATCTTGAAGGTCTGCACTATGACCCTTTTGACCCCTTGATCTGCGGAAGACCTGTAAGTTAGTAATGAAGAACTGGAGTAGCATGGGTGGACAACCCTCGAGCTCCACCAAAAAGGGTCGTTCTTTGTTGACGCGGCTTTCCAACTGCAAATGACCATGTTAATGTGACCACAAACACTGACCCTTGCTCAACCCTTGGGCTCAGTCTTGAAGAGTTTGAGTGTTCGCGCCTGTATCTACAATTTGCAGAGTACACTGGGACCTCTTTCCCACTCTGCATGTTTCCTTTGGCAGAACTTTTGCATCAAATATAAATCGTGCAAATATCTTTTACCCGCCACATTAGCAGGGTTAAAACCTCGTGAATATGTTCCAGAGGAGGATAATATGTCAAAGATTATATGAAAGTAACGATGTTTCACCGCTAACTGCTAGCAGCAGAGTCTCACCTGGGCTAAATCTCAGGGCTTGAGTCATGAAAAGGATTATGCTATTCTTGCTTCAGACATTTAATGTACTGGATTTGCTATAGCAGAGAACAGTTAAAAGTTTGTGTGAGCTGCCTGCTGAAGTTTCAACCAATTGGAATCTGCGTGCCTGTGTATGGCCTCTATAAGATTAATTACATGGTTAATTAAACGCCGTGCTTAATTAAGTCTGACGTGTGTTCAATTAATCTATATGCCTAATCATTTCTAACACCCAATGGACACCTGGGATTGTCGAAATGAGTGCTCTGATGACCCCCTCCTCCGCACGACTGACCAGCCATGCTTGACGTTGACACGGCTGTTGTGAGACAGGCTGTTTCCCCCGATTGACTGTTTGAAATGCTTGGTGGCCTTTTCTTAGTAAACTCCAGATAGGTTTCTAGGCTTTGCTACTGGACCTCAGGGACTCGGCGAGTTTGAAAGGCTCAGATGTCCTGCCCCCGAGTTCTAGTCTGAGGATTAATGACCGGTTTCCCCTGACCTTTAACCCTCTGCAAAGTTCAGGGGGTCAGAGCATATCCGGCCTGTGTTGTCCCATTCCGAATGTTTTCCCAAATCTTTTCATCAGGCTATTAATCTCCATTTGCCTTCAGAATTTTGCGTCCAGTGAATTAATTCCGGGTTTGGGGTTTTTATTAATTGGGCTAGGATGAAGTGAACACGCTAAGTTCATTCCTCGAGGGTTACTCAGTGCTGTTCAGTGATTTTCCCCAGCTGCCAACTCTCGAGCCAATGGCTGGCCACTTCTTGGAAGACCTGAGGCTACTTTCTGTCTATTTTTGAGGCTTTTGTAGACACCAGGCTAATGTTGTGGGAAGAGTCTTACGGTGGAGGTTGTGACGAGTTTTGGTGGTGATGGGGGGCGGTGGAGATGGAGAGGAGGCGGAGGAGGTCCCATGGGTTGCTCCAGACCTGTCTCCGTCTGATTAACTTCAGCTCTGGGATCCCTGTGGACCGGCCGCCCCATCAAGCCTGCTATCTCAGGCAAGGCTGATAACAGTGCCCATTCCCTAGTGTGTCAGTGGATCAGGGGCAGAAAAACAAGCGGGTTCCCATGAGTCAAATCCTCCTCGCTGTCAGCGCCGCAGTTAGCTATATTGGCTTCTCCAAGCCAGGGCTTGGACATTTGACTAGGTTTTTGCAGTCATAGAATTAAACCGTTATCTTTTTGCTTGTAAACTTCCCGGTGGTGGAATTTGGGGAAACTCTGACTCTTCCTTCTTTTTGTCTACCCTTCTTTTCTCTTTTTTTACTCAAGTGGCCAGTGATGCACTTTGTGCGAGTAAGTCCTCCAGTTGGGAGGAATGATAATGGGATACAACATGCAAATCTTGAGATCTGTGGATTCTGGTTCATAACTAATCTGAGGATTGCTATAGGATTGTGACTCTGGCTGGGCTCCCAGAAATGGAGAGCCAGTTCCCCAAAACCAGGCAGCCACTAGTGCCACCAAGAAAGCCTCGATTCCACATCTTTAACACCCATTCCCCCCCTTTAAACAGACAAGACGGGGTCATCTGGAAGTACTTCAGTCTACTTATAGACAAGCTATTGATTGCTACTTTCAGTTATACAGGATATGAAATCAGTCCAATATTAGGGTTGCTTACTGAATAGAAAGAAGGGAAAAGAGAAAAACAATTGAGGAAAGGAAGGGTTAGTGGTACCTGCTCACTGCAAACTTCCTAAAACTCCCACAGAAGCCTGTCTCCCATCAGAGCCTTTGTTTATACCTCTGTATTTAGTTACACCAGCAGAATGGTTTGCATATTTGTCATGTAATTTTGCATGTGGATTTGCTTGTAAACAGATGAGTTCATAACAATATTGTTCTGGTGAGTGATTTGAAAGAATCTCCATCATCTGCGTGCTTTCACATGGACCAGGATTTACTACACAGAGTTCACTGATAAGTTGCTCAAAACATGCGAAAAATATTTTCATGGTTTTGCGCAACTTGTCAGTGTACAACGGCTCTGTGTAATTAATGCAGCTCAATGTGAAAGCACGCAGATGATGGAGATTTACCGCTCATTACAGAACCGCCATTACTGAAAAGATGCGCGTTAAATATCACATACGATTTATCGTGCTGCCCTACTTGGCAGTAGAGTTACTTTTACAGGCCACTGCACTAATTCACAATAACAAAAGTGCATTATTTGCATGTGCTTTAATGCATTGCCTGTTAAACATTTAATTCATGTGGTTTTCTGATCTCCGCTTTTACTGAGCACGGTGGACTAAAAATTGCGCCTGATTACTGGACTAAGTTATCTTTCATGCTAATACTGTCAAAACACACAAAGTTCACATATTGACACTTTATTTGTTGTCTAAAGTGAAATTAAACGGGTGAGAACACTTTTCATTTTTGTTCTATTTGCAACAGATTTAGTTTATCTGTACAGCAGCATTTGTTCCCATGTGTTGCCTTAGTTTTTACAAGCGGAAATTGAGGATATGCGGATATTACCTCACTGATAGGCAACAATGACCAGGGACGAGTTATTATTATTTTTATAAAGTTGTTATTATTATAGAGTTATTATTATTATTTAAAATCGGAATTTATCTGCATTTACAAATCCTTGGGTACTTCTGGGATAACGTAAATACACAACTGCATGAAATACAGCATATCACACTATGGAAGTAGCAACATGGCAAAGAATCGTGATATATTTTTTCCGTATTGCCCACCCCATACTGGCATTGGATATTTGTTTTCTTGTAAATGTGCTTTATTGACATTTACATTTTTGCTGTCACATAATGCTCACTTTGAGATAATATTAATATCTTATATCATAAATTATAATTCAATTAATTATATAGAATTGGTTAATGTATATATTTAGAATGGATCGATACTAATGTCAATTTAATTTAATAAGCAACATGATACCAATGTATTAAGCATATCCAGCAAGAAACTGTCTAATGTAAAGGCCTCCTTATTTTTAATAATTCAACCAAACATGTTCATTTTTATCATTTATTCAGTCGCTTGTCTTTCCAAATTTGCAAGTTTCTGTCATGGGCAGAACAGAAAAGATGTAATTTTAGAAATTCTTCAAAGTTACATTTTTATGTTCAGTAGATAAGTCAGTGTGTGGTCCAAAACCCCAATGACTTAAATTTTATGGACAGTCATGCACTTTTGGAAAAATCTTTTTGGCCGAAGTATAATTGGGTTTTTCCAAACTAATTAGTACTTCAGTTGACCTACTAACTAGTCCATTTAAAAAAAAAAAACCCATAGTTTTGGAGATCCTTAATGTCACCCAACCTGTCTGCTACATCAAGTGTTACACTCTGTAAGATGGTATTAGCCATCTCATAACGTACTGACAGAAACATTTCAAGTACATAATGGAGGTCCTTTTCTTGACCCTCAGCACTCTTGAGTTGCTCTGTTACAGCGTTTAAATTGGAACATAACTAACACCAATTTCAGCCGTCACATATGCCTACACGACAGACATGAGCGTTCCTCAATGACACACTTACGAGGCGGAAAACTTGGAGAGGACGGAAGGGCGACAGACGAACATGTTTTTCGTAGCGGCATCTTTTGGCAGCTTTCTGCGTCATTGAAAAGACGAGTGGAGGAACAGGTGGTTTAATATATCCGAGCGTTTTAAAAGTGGAAAGTGAATAAGCATTGGTCATTGTCTTTCTTTCTTGTTTCATGTGCTTCCAGGTGGTCCGGATGACTAATGTGTGACTGTGATTTTGAATGTGAGCTACGTGCCGCTTTTCTCCTCTCAATCTGAGCTGTTCTCACTGCATCTTCTGCCCTAGCATTCACCTGTCTTTTTTACCCTTTCGAATGCTTAGTTTCTTCCCTTTTTCATTTTAAATATCTCAAAAATGCCTCCTATTCTCTTGCTCTCAATGAGAATTTCCAGCTTTTTGAAAGATGACAAAAAGGAATAAACCTTAAAGGATCGAACAATGACTCACGCACGTTTTCATTCAAAGGCTTTGTCGTTGTTCACCTTCATCTTCCTCTTTGTTGATTTCCCGGCTGAAAAACACCAGGAGAGAAGCATATGTTGTATTTTGGATGCTGGTCCCCAGCATGAGATATTAGCATGTTAGTGTCCCTACCAGACTTCACAACTAGCTTCTAAGACTTGTTTTGTTAAGTTTCACATAGTTGTGCCTGTTCAACAGCTAACCCAGCATGGAAATGAGTATCATTACACTGCTGAAAGAAAAAAAGAATAAAAACATCACAGAAATTCTTATAGTTTCCATTAAACCATTAAAAATTTTTTTTTGTTATGGGCATTATCCCAATTGGAATTACTGTTGTTCTACTGGTTGCCATCTGCAATATAACATCCCACCCACAAAATCCATAAAATAGACACCATTATAATTTACATTAAAACCAATACAATTCCTGTTATAACCCTGAAATCTATTACATTTTCAGTTGTGTTTTATGAGGGGTTCTATTTTTTTTTTCAGCAGGCTTATTTATTCAATTTTAAGTATTTAAGGTTTTATGGATTTTATTAAATGGAAAATGTGCTGAATGTTTAATTTAATCCAAGTGAAATTAGCAAGCAGTTAGATTGAATTTACAATAGTTTTAAACATTAAACATTAGTTTTTTGTTCCTTGTCTATCATTTCGAAGCTTAAGTTTCATAAGTTTTTCTTTAGTTTTAATTTGCCTAACTATCAATCTGACCCTGTAGATGCCATAATGCCATTCTATTTTTCTCCCGCTTTTTTTTTGTTGTATTTTTTTAATGGTGAGCGTTTTTACGTAGTTTGTTAGAGCAGTGTTGATTGGGGAGAATGGAGGTGCGCTCACTCTATTGGTTAGTAAGACTGCCACACAAGGGTGGAAGTCATGCATATGCTCTGGAACGGAGTAATATCATGTCCACATCGCAGGCTTTGGGATTAGCAAATCACAACGTCTCAAATCATGATTGCGATTTGTTTTTGATTAATCGCACAGCCCTAGTGTGAAATGTGATCTATTTGTTTTGTCTAGCCATAAGAGACATCAAGAGTTACTTTGACCCTTTGTTTGTTGTTTACGATTCAGAGCGTCTGGATATAGAGCACAGGTGTGTCTGAAGCTCATTTATTTATTTAGAAATTCTACCACAATTTGATAGATATTTACTAAGCTCTGAAGTTTAAGTATCGGAAGGGCCTTGTTTAATCTTGAAGAGGTGACCTGTATGTTATCAATCTATCATACCATAGTACCATAGTTACTTGTCTTATTAGTGCTGTTTTTGTTGTCCCCTGGCTTGTTGGTACCACTATGCGTCCTTTTAATGTGTGTTGAAGCAGTCGTCACGATGCAGTATATGCATTTTCTTGTAAGTTGCTCTGGTGAGGCGGCATTTGCCAAGAAAATAAATGGAATTTTAAATGTCATCTGTCTGGAGGAGGTGTGACCTGAACTCAGTCTGAATTTCCACAATTGCAAGTCTCCCTCCCAAGTGCTGTTTTGATCTAAACTCCATTGTTACTTTGGACTTAAATCTGGGATGGCTGGCCATCTTCAGAGATACTCGTTTCTCACAGAAAATGGAATTAATTACAGACATTAAATGGCAAAATAGGAATTTTACTGTTATAATATTCTTTTGTTTGTACATATCTACAAAGTACATATCTAAGTCTTTGATATTATTTATGTATTAATAAACGGGTAATGTCGAAGTCTTTGATAATAATTTCTATATTAATTAGCATGTAATACATCCGGAAGCTAGATGAGGTAAAATCAACCATTGAATCTCATTTTGTTGGTTTGTGCTTATTGGACAAAAAAAACAAAAACAGGACAAGTTTGAATAAATATGATGATTTAAAAGTACATTTGACACAGGACTAACTAATTTAAATTAGTCTAACACTAAATTAAAAATGGCCGACAAAAATAAATCCTACTGCTTATCACCATTGTGATATGAATGAATAGTCAGTATATGAATATTCAAGCAAAACAAATGATTGCTAATATATTTAAAACAAAACCATAATAGTTTAATTATTTATTAATAGTCATTTTATAGAAATAGTGTTTAAATATTATTATTTTACGGCAAACGTATTTGAAATTCTCACAGTTTTTAAGCTACATAACACGTTTGGGCGATCAAACAGTCTAGTCGCAAATATTTGAATATTTCACCAAAACTAAAGTTCAAAACAACTAGAAATGTTAAAAAAAGGTGTATGGCCCTAGCTCCTGTACTATTAATTTGAAATTAGGACTTAAGTTTGTCGTTTTTTTTGGAGATGTGAAAATATGGCATAAGTATCGAATTGTTTTCGAACCTCCATCTTTCGTGTTTTGGTTTATGAAAGCGTTTGTGGCCAGTGCCTTCTTGGTGACCTTCACATTGAAGGTTATCGCGATGAGCTAGGGAGTCGCAAACAATGAAATAAAGTAACTCTCCATTGACCGACTCGCCCTTCCTTCTTGATCTATTCTTCAGAAGCGGCAGGTGTTTGCTTGCTTTCTGTGCAACGCTTCAGATTTCTGTTTGCACTGCTGTGGGTTTTTGTCCGACAAACCATCTGGTTCTTCTGCGAGTGTCAATACAGAGTGGTGTGTTTTTCTCATAACCTTGCAAGGGGGTGTGAATCAAGGCATACCACAGTTATTCCAAGTCCCTCAATTTCATTTCGCCCCTCTTTGTTGCGCCAGCGGTGGGCAGCTCTGGTGACTGTGAGGTTAAGTTTGCAGTTCCCTCAGCTGGCATTTACCACGTCTGGCACCATTGGCATAGGGGCCACCCTTCTCCGCTCGGCTTTCAAGTGCCGACTTTGCTCAATGAAGTAAAACTGTCCAAACTGTAATACAGCATTGTGCTCTGGATCAAGTTTCAACAGGCTTCCCCGGATTGCGAGTAAAAAGCCACAAAACTAGCATAAATCCCCCAAAACAAGCTCCGTCTTTAGGTTCCTGTATATTTGGTTTACTCACGCAGGCAGTGTTTATAACTAGAGATTACGTTATTTGATTTGGGTGGAGTGTTTATTTTTCCACTTTTCACCTCCGCACACACATACTACTCTGTGGTAAAAGACGCAGCAGCTCATCTTCTCTGTCTTGTGCTGCAGTGGGTCTATTCCCAGACAGTGAGCGTAATGCAGAGTAATTATTATTTTTATACCATGTGCTTCCAGAGGCTTTCACTAGAAGTCAAAATGGCTCCCTACTGACCGGCTGATTACCTCTGAGGCCGTGCCCACACCTGCCTCCAGTCATACCTCGGCAGAGCTGTACCCCGCTGCCCCAGCGACAGAATGACGGGCTTAACTGGGATGGTTCTTTACATGTCTTAATTGCAGTGCAGAGACAGTGCTTTCACTGTCTCAACATTTCAGAAGATCCATTCTTTTTTTGTTTGCTTTCACGAAAAAGTACCATGTTAATGTTGTGATATTCTTTGAAGTACTGTGTTAAAGTGTCATGGTATTACCGTCTGATACCATAAATGTACCATGGTAACTTTTCTTTTTTGCTTTCTTATACCGTTGCTTGGACATGTTTTTTTTTTCTGAAAAAAAAAAAGAATATTGTAGTATTACTTTTTAGACGTACAATGGAATTATCATTTTTCTCTTTTTTTTTCTACCTGAGAAAGTCAGTGTTGTTGACCCACCCTGACTTTTTACACATGTACAGTACCATAGTATTTTCCCTCTTTTGTTCTTTTATGCTGATTTTCTGTTATATTACCTTGATGGGTTTTTTTGTTCCTTTTTTCTTTTCATTAAATGCTATGGATATTGATGATTATTAATTAGTATATGAATATCAACCCTCTACGGACACCTTGGCAATTGAATTGCCATTGGCTAGAACATTTTTCAGTTGACTCGCCAGACTGATGATAAAGAAATAAATAATAATAATAATAAAAAATATATATATATATAAAAAAATAATATATATATATATATATATATATATATATATATATATATATACATACAGTTTTGTTTTTATATCTTTAAGTACACTCTTAATGTCAGTCAGTCATGCATTATAATATGAAAATCATGATAGGTAAAAATTGATAGCCTGAATAGTCGCTTTGGATAAAAGCGTCTGCTAAATGCATAAATTTAAGTTTAATCTAATTAATAATATTTAATGACAGAACTTTAGTAATTAGAATTAAGATATGATAACCATGTATGAACCCATATTATTAATTTTAACTGAATTTCAGACTGGTTTTTTTTTTTTGCCATTCAGTGTTTCTGTAAAAAAGATAATAATAATAATACGAATTCTACTAATAAGAACAATATAAATCGCATTTAGGATTAATGAGCTGCTGGATTCATGAATATTAATCAGGTTGTGTGCATTTGCTCTAACTGATTTGCTGAAATCAAATCAAGGACGATATAGGTGAGCGCCAGCCAATGAGATTGTCATTTGCGCATTAGCTCCGCCTACAACCAGTTCTTAAGCTGGAGAATTCCAAAGAATATTACAACAAAGAAAATCGTTTACATGTAGTGTGTCAGTTCTCTCTCTCTCTCTCTCTCTCTCTGTGTGTGTGTGAGACAAAGTGAGGGCATGTCATGCATCTTCACACTAGAGTTTACTGTATGTCAAATACAGGTGCACTGCACATCCATTCTGATGTATTGAAAAATATCACTGATCAGTTAACGGAGAGTGAAACTCTGAAGCGCTCAGTCAGAGAGTGTTCGGCAAGTGAAAATATAGCTGAGCTAAACTTGTGGTATAAATACCAATAGTGTATCAATATACTAATAATTTAGTACAGTTTTTTGTGTGTGTCTGCTTGCTCTGAATTCTTATCATCTTTTAACAGAGCTAAAGATGCATCTGTTTCTGAGCTGATCAGGTGTGCTCAAATCCTTGTGTGTGTGTGTGTGTGTGTGTGTGTGTGTTTGCACGCTTTCAAGCCACAGCTGCATTGTTGAGTTATGACGCTCTCCTCTGTGCTTATGTGCATTGTTGTCTCCATTTTAAACACTCAATTTGGCTTCTTTATCTTTACCTACATTCAGATTTAATTGCTTGGTTGGTAATCTCATGCATTACGCTTATTGCCACATTGTTCTGTAGTCATGCCATAAACACGTATCAAAGGGAAAGCTGACATCGATTTTAGTTTCTTCAGTGTCGATGGCTTTTATGAAGATGTTTATGCCGTATTTGCCCGATATTTTGCCCACTGGCATTTGTTCTCCTTCATCTCTTACATCTGATCTTCATTTTTTCTTGTGCGTCTCGCATCCTCTCACTCTTTTCTCTTTTGGTCTCGTACCTCAGACTTCCCGCACAAGATCCGAGTGTTCAATAACTGCTGCAGTTTATAAAGGCTGAAGGGTCAAACAAAGGTCACAGGCTCTTCGGCTGCCAATCAGAAATCTCCAGCCGCTGTTGTCTGAAATGTTAAATCACACCTTGCCCTGAAAATCAGACTTTGCGTTGTTTACCAAATGTGCAGGTGCCTTGGTTTTCCATCAGTCTGGTTTGTAGTCATAGATAATCATTTGTTCTGTTAATATAATAGTGTGAAAAATCCATTCTGATTTTAGTTACCTGAAATTCATTCGCTATTTAGCATGTCTGCATATGCAATTAGCAACCAAATTATGACTGTAATATATAATATAACTGTAAAAGATCAGTTGATGCTGTATTAACTTTTTTAATGAAACGGAAATAACGTCCGACAGCTTGCACAGACAGTTTGTCATGTTTTTCATGAGGCAAGCCACTGAGGAAGAGGAGGGTGATGAAGAGGCGGGGGGAGGGGCAGTTGACCTGGTTTTGGGGGGCTGTGGAGGCTGTGATAGTGGTGTTGTTGAAGGGTTTGTAATCCAAGGGATGCACGGCCAGATTAGAGGCTGCCCCATATTAACAAGAGCCGGGCGAGAAAGTCATTAAAAGACTCGGGACAGATCAACTGCTGGGGAAGGTGGCTTTCACTTATCTGTTTATTAGCATGTTCATTTTCTTTTTTATTCATGTGCATGTTGGTTATTGGTTATTTTGAAATGAAGGGTTTTCAGTTGTTTTTAAATAATATATTTATAATAAAGAAAAATTATGTATTTTTTTGTAGATAAAAAAAACAACATTTTCATAATGTTAATTTATTTATAATTTTAGATGTATGTATTTAAAATTGTGATGATATTGTTTAGTGTTGGTGGTATTTATTTTATTTTTATATTATTTATTGTTATAATTTTTTTCCTCACAGTTTAAAGTTTTTATTTTTTTATTTTTCAGTTTTCCAAGAATTCACATGCTCCTCATTCAAAAAGTTGCATATTTGTTGATGTATTTGACATGGTTTTTAGTACCAATCATTTTACCTACTAATAAGAAAGTTGATAAAACTGATGGGTATCATCAGCATATTGTATAAATTAAGTTATAATACATTTTATTACACAGTGCATTATTTTATAATAAATGAAGCATATTCTGGGGGCCTTGCTGTGACTGAAAATCAAACCAGAATGCATTACAATGCACCTTTTGTATATTTCTCAACCTGTGCAGCTTGTGTTGGCATAGTTAATTTCTAAACTACAGCTTCTGTCTGCTTTACCCTTTATTCATCTTCCTGTCGCGTGGCACATTTTCAACTCCTTGTCTCTTGTTTGCTGATTTATCTCGAAAGGTTATTAGTGCATGCTACAAAGTAAATGTTTGTCGGTAATAAGCGTCCCAACGTGTCGCAAATGCCCACCCAAATAAAGAGTTTGACACTGCAGCAAATTGTGTTTAATTGCACTAATTAATTTGAGCCTGTGACTGCCAAATCTGATTTTTCAACTACGATATGCGCTAGGCTCAGCGTCAAAACAGTAATGTAATTCTGATATTAATATTATGTTTCCTGTTGTGGCTTTAACTTCACAAATGTAATTATTTGGCTGGGACATTATTATGGTTGACTGAAATGACTCTGGTTTATAATTATTTCTTGGCCTGGTTGTGTTACAAATTAATAGTTTTGACATCTGTTGCTGTTCACGGTTTATGACGTTATAATGGTTTTAATAACATGCTGTGATGTGCAATACAGATCTGATATATCATAATGACCCTTGTGTTATCACAAAAACAATTTCAAATTTTTACCTTACACATATTTTCTAGAATTGATAGATAAAAGTTAAAATAATTATTGGGATTTTTAATAGTTAGGCTATATGACGTGTGAAACATTTCAGGGTTGAATATCTGGAGAAAATAACTATATCGTGATGTTAAGTTTGATATATATAATGCCTCGCACCGTGATTGAAGATTTTGGTCACACCACCCGCTACTAATATTAATTGGGGAAAAAACACGCCGCAAACAAAAATAAGCTCTAATATCAGACATTTTGGGCAAACTGTGAGGGTTGACACTCTTGATAAGAGGAAAAGAGAGAAATATCGACTTTCGCCGAATGTCCCTCCGCTCTCTCTCCTGTTTGTTCTCTCAGACTTTCCTTCTCTATTGCTTTCTCTCGTTCCATCTCTCGTCTCTCCTGTGCTCCATGCAGAAATGATTTCCATTTCTGAATTAATGAGGTTCAGCTGAACCAAAATCTCTCTCTTTCTCTCCACCGGCCCCCTTCATCACAGGTTCATGCACAAACACACACTAGCGCTCGCACACTTTTACAGTTCCAACATTGCATACCGTCGGCGGAAATGTATACAATTACAGATATGTGTACAACAGTAACAAATATTTACCTCATATTGGAAATTTGTTTTACAATTCTTCGCGTTTGAAATAAAATTGAGTCCGTCCTGAACACTTGACTTTCTTTACATGTATAGTCTTACACTTATGCTTAATTAAAACAACAGTGCTTTAATTATATAAAAAGACTAAATTTAGACATTAAAACCTGAGCAAAAACAATCAGGTTTTTTATATAAAAACGTTTTGACGCAAGCACACTTTAAACCAAATTAAATGACACGATATGAAGAACATCGTGTTTTCACGTAGACACGAGTCAGCGCCATTTCTGATGGCTTCGATTAGCACAATAGTACTGGATGGATGTGCCTCGTGGGTCAGGGCCTAGAATCGGGTCTTGTCACCATGGTAACCTTGTGCAATGCATGCAAAATACTACAGTGCTTTGGGACCGTTGGAGGGTATTAAATCACCCTCCCCCTGTCCACCCCCAACACACAGACGCTCTACCTAGCTGTTTCGGTTGAGCTGTGGTATTAGCAGCTTCAATTCGTTCGCTTGTTGTTGCGATGCGATCAATGTTTTGAATTGAAAACGAGGTCCGGATTAACATAATACAGTTTCCAGCATGTTATAGCTGTATGTTTGTCTGTCGCGTCCTTCGAATTTGAATTTTGCTTTAATGTCAAAGGGAGAGGCAGAGATTGGTCAGTAATCTGCTAAGTAGCATCGATTCGGAGCGTTTAGTTCCTCTGGCTGGCTACTTCGGTTGGGAAGCTAATCAATGCTGTTGAATGGGAGCCTCAGTGATCAGGGATTTCCTTCTCCATGCACAGCGCGGTCACATCATTTGTCTTCATTTGGTGTGCGATTATTCTCTGTAATGGGCTTCATCAGAGGGAAAAGGTTAACACACCTAGCCGAAAGGATTATGGACATAAAGTAGCCAAGATGATGAGGCATTCACATTCATCATTTATGAAGGATGCATGTTACTCTACTGGTTTTTCGTAATAATATGTTTTAGCTCTCCATTTTCCTTTTAGTTGGGATCTCAGAACCAAAAGGCAAGACAATAGGATTTCCATTTGGGTTTTCAAACTCAGGTTTTGTTGTCACATGGCCTCTGTTACATTTACCTTACTGAATTTCTTCATTTGATTTGATTCAATGATAGTATTAAAGGTAATTATATAACTTGTATAGATCACGTTGGCTTTATATTGTCATTTAAAGGGTCTTTATACCTGAACATATGAAGTTGATGTCTTTCTGGGTTCCTTTGTCAGTCCTTGGCATCAAAAAAGGTTGATAACCCCTGAATGAAAATACTTAGTTTGACTAAAGTTTACGAATTAAAAACATTTGCTTTGCGGAGGACAATCTCAATAAGTAATTTTTGTTCGTTGAATGCTAGCAGATAACCTAAATAGGAAAGCACTTTATGGATTAAAAAAAGTGCTGTTCATAGTTGTGGAAGTTAGATGATTATGCTTAAAGTCTCTGTAAAGGCAATTGAAAAAAAAAAAATGTCTAAACACATTATACATGTTAGAAATGTATTGCTAAAACATATTACAAAGACTGAACTGTTAAACACTGAATTGTGGAGTTAGACCGTTAAACCGTTTCTGGAGATGGTGAGTGCAGGTTGCATTGTACAGTAGATCGCAGGACCCCCAAATGACCCAGCCAACTCGGATCAAGGTTACACATCTAAAACTGAGCTACACCAGTGTTTGATATGTTTTCTTTGGAAATGGAAAGGCTGTTAACATCTTTAGGAAGTGGTTCTTCAATCTTCTACCCTTGTTCTTACCCCCTCCTGTTTTGTCTGAAAGATAGTTGCTTCTTCCCTTTGGCCCGCTCCCTCGCACCCTACATCCCTGCTGGGTTTTATTGGTCTTAGGAGTTGTCCATCACTACTCTCACTGTTTGAAGTGCTCCAGTCGTATATCACCGCCCTTTCTCGCTGGATGTCCTCCCACTTCCTGCAGGGTTCTCCAAGACTTTTTATGTGTGTGTGCGTGTACCTGACTGTGAGCACGGTTTCTCCACACTCTATTTCTCCAGTCACACTTAAACACACTTCCAAACACCCATGCTGGTCTTCATCCATGAGATCTTTACTGTGTGTTTGAGTGGTTTATAGCCCCTTGGTTGATAGTTGTGGTCAGTTGAGGTGATACGCCTCTGGAACGCGGTAGCGATGCTATACGTTCCTTCCTTCCTTCCTTTTTTTGAATACTGTTTGTAAGTAGGGGTACACGATAAGGAAAAAATATCACATTTATTTTTTTAATATCACAATTCTAAATTTTATCGCGATTATTTGTCATGTTGGTTTTACTATTTTGAAAGTTGTCTGACCATTACAGCCAAACTAATTTGACTAATAAAGACAAAGCCTTTCAAGGTAACAAAATAAAAAAGGCAGATATTTAGGCTAAAGTTGGCAAAAAGATAAAAGTCTTTGTCATTATTTTATCTTTGTTAAAAACTAACAAAGATTCACATTACAACTACACATAATATAAAAAATAAAACAAACAGTGCTTTATTTTCAGGAACGATAGGTGTATTTAGCAGGAGCATTCAAGAAATTGAATGAATATAAAAATAAAACACTATATATACTGCTTCCTTTTGTGTTTTGACAGTATTAGTGCAAAATATAACTTAGTTCAGTAGTCAGCCACTGTTTGACAGGCTTTTTAGTGCGCATGCCTCAGGTAAAACATCCAAGTAAAAAAAAAAAGAAAAAATTATATTGCACAACCCATTTTATGTTTCTTGCTTGTTTTTCCTTATTCCCTTCCATCCATTTTCCCATTAGGTGTCTTTTTTCAAATGCCTATTTACCTCACTTTTTGCTTTACTTGTAGTCTTTGTTTTTCCTAATGCTGTCTTTGCCCATGTTATTTATTTTAATTTTTTTACCTTGCAGTCCTTTTCTTCTCTGCTCTCTCTCCCTCGCTCTCTCTCTCTCTATTCATCTCTTGGTTGAGGACAAGGAGGTGAAAGCCAAGCGGATTACAGTGGCAGTTTAATCTGGCCGACCTACCAAAGGATTTTTTTTTTTGCAGTTTTTTGCAAGCTTATGAGGCTGTGAGGTTGAGGGGTAGGGGGAACAAGGGGTCTGAAGAGTGTGGAAGGCATCATAGTTGGTCTAGGAGGCTGTGCGAGACTAAACCCAGATCTGTGCCAGATGAGGATGGTAATGGTGGGGGGTGACAGTGGACTGTGGGTGAGCAAGCAAGGGATGCTAATACTATTTTGTTACTAATTTGTTTCCATCTGTCTGGGCATATTGCATCTGCGGCTGTGCATTCCCAGAGTACCAACAAGAAGAATCATTGGATCTTGCTTAATTCTAGGTAGTTTTGTAAAGCTTTTACAAAGGTTAAAACCAACAATTTATTGTGATATTAGTAAATATGACAAATAAGTTTTGCAGAAATTGACTGGATCTGTCTCACATATCAGATGCCAACCATTGTTGTAAGTCCTTACTTCTGTTCTAGACATGGTAGTTGAGTTGCTGTCTATGCAGGGTCAGAAAGCTCTTGGACTTCATCAAAAATATCTTTGTGTTCGTAAGATGAATGAAGGTCTTAGGGGTTTGGAACGTCATGAGGGTGAGTAATTGATGACAGAATTTAAAACTCTGGTTGAACTTCTTTTTTTTTTTTTTTTTTGAACACAAGAATGTCTTTGTGTTTTACCCCTAAGAAATGCATATGTTCAGGTGTTCAACTAAAAAATAACCAAATTATTCAGTGCACTTTGTTGTGGCAAACAAGTCTTACTATGGGTCTAAAATGACTAATAAAGGCCCAAACTGATCCTTTTAATAACAAATCTTGATACCAATTTAAACTTCTACCCTACCAATTTGTCTCGAAAGTTTCAACTTCCACAAAACGTTAGTTATATAGCAGTGCTGGCTACAAACACTCAAAGCACACCTTGGGAAATGAATACAGGGCCGTTCCTGTGTAATGATTGAAGTCATACTGTTTTGCTGACAAATCCATCCAGTTTGCTAACCATCACTAACAGAATAGTGGTCAAACAAAGAGGCAGCGCTCGTCTCATGCCGAACCTGCTTTGATGTGACTCATATCGCCGAAACTTTCATTAATTCTCCCCTGCTGTGCAAATTTAGAGGGAAGAGGTCCCTTCTCCAATGGGATTAGCTTTAAACTGGTACTTGTCCAGTGGCGTAAAGGTTTTTGAATAGGGCTTAACTAACTTCCACTCATGGGAGACTTCTGGAGGTTAATGTGGGCTCTCTGATTGTTTGCCTTGCAATTAACATGCTGGATGGCTCTACGGGGGAAAGTCAAGAACTGTAATAAGTAAGAAACAACTTTAAGCTTTAAGCAATGGATGCAGTTCTCTGCAATTGGCAATGTCTTCAGTACATGACGGAGAGGCCTCCAGATGCTTAGATTTTGTTTAGCATGAGAGGCTGGCTTCTTATGAAGGACTCGTCTGTATGCTGATTTTTAGTTTAAATAAAGTTAACTTCTATACCTAAGCGTTGCTAAACATCACTTGGAGAGCAGTGCAGACTCCTTAGTCTCTTTAACTTGGAGGTTTCATGGTCTTCTGGAGCTATGGAAAAGAAGCCAGGTGGCTCAACCAGTGCTAACATCTCATTTTCAGGAACATGCAGCTTGGAGTAAAAAGTCTGCAAGTTTCGAGCCAAGCCTTTTGAAGCCAAGTCCTAAGGACAGTTGGTGAAAATTTGCAAACAGATGTTGAACAAAACGGCAGGATAAAGGTGTTATATCCAGCATTTGCTTTGTCTTGCATTTTATATTAACATTGCTTGCCTTTATTTAATTTTTTCTAACTTGTTGACATCTTTTCCGAGAACCCAATGGCCTTCTTAACATGGTCCCTGCAGGAAAACTTATTTTAGCCGGCACCAGGTGCACAATGTTTTAGGCATGTTACATGATATGGAGTGATGGAGGGATCTGCATGCAGTTCTGTATTGAGATGGGGCAGGATGCTGGGGCAGTTGGGTTGGAGTGGATTGGTGGAAGGTGTCTGAAAGGTCAAGTGGAGGGCGTAGGGTGCCAGGAATAGGGGTGTGAGATGCCTACTCTGTTAGCTGGCTCTAGTAGGACTTTCTGTCATTTGGGGACAGTCCATGCCATCCCTGACCTCTCGGTGTCCCATTAGATGAACAATGGTGGGTCAAAGAAGGGAAATGCTTCTTTTCTCCACCTTATTCTTGTGTGCCACACTTGTCGCTTTTTCAAATCAATTCGCATAGACTCATTTTCGACAATGCATGTATATTGGTTTCTTCTCTCTCCATTCGTTCCGAGATGCCTGAGGGACGGAACACAGACAGGACCTGTCACCATGACAACGGCTTCTGTGAGCTGCCTGACACCCAGACTCTATTGTGGGAGGGGGTGGCGAGAGAGAGAGAGAGAGAGAGAGAGAGACAGAAAGAGGGGGAAGAGAGAAGGGAGGGTGTGGAATCAGACAACCCCATTTTTCCCCCCTGGGACTTTGTAGTTTGCTCGTGTTCACATGTAGAATTAGCATAAAGACAGAGAATGTAAGAGAGATGGAATGGTATATCAAGACTGAGATTAGAGTGAGAGACAGACACCATGTGCTGGGAGTTTGCCGGACACATGTCCTCTTGGTGTCCCCAGGGTCTGAGTGCCCATTTACTGTTTGAGATCGGGATCATTTTCACCTTCCATTGCCGAAACACTTTGACACCAAATATTTGGTTTCCAATGTCACTGTAATCACATTACAGCACAAACGAAGTTGTAGTGGGCCGTATGACCGAAAATGTATATCACGTCAATTTTCGAAATTATACCGGTTTCACTGTATATTGTGGTATTTATTTATTCCCATGCATGACCGGGTGAAAATCACATTTTCTAATGGTTGAGAGAGGAAATAGGCTAGGGCTGGGCGAAAAATCGATTGAATGAATTAATTAAAATTTTTTGTTACAGGCGATTTAAAAAATAAGTAAATCGAGTTTTTTTGTAATGGCACATTTTTGGCTCCCCGGAGCTTCTGTAGCGTTAGTTTCACATGGCAGTATGGCAAGCGACAACAACAACATCATAGTCCACACGAAACAGCAAGCGACAACATGGCTACCGGTGAGAGTTGGAAGTTTGTTCCCAAGAAAGGAATAAAATCATCTGTTGTTTGGAACTGGGATGGGTTTGCTGCGACAGATGTGGAGCAAAAGACCCCACACTGCCTAAAGTACATCGCAGTCAAAAGAAGTAGCACCAGCCGAATATGAAAATGGGGGTTACATTTGTCTTGCTTTTGATTAGGGCTGCTCCGATCATGATCGGCCGATCGTTAATGCGCATCTTGTCAGTAAAGCCTGTTTTCTAATCAGCGGTAAATTCCCTCAGGTGCGCGATTTCACATCGAGCAGCTGTTACTACAAGGAGCCATAACTAAGAAGATGCGCAAATCAACTTCATTTTCAGCGTTTATTTGCGCATCTACTCAGTTAACAAACGGCTCTTTGTAGTAACAGCTGCTCTATGTGAAATCACGCACCTGATGGAATTTAAACCGCTGATTAGAGAACCGGCTTTACTGACGAGATGCGCATTAACGATCGGCCGATTGTGATTGGAGCAGCCCTACTTTTGATTAAATAAAAGCAAAATTTGCTTTAAGTTGTCTACTGTTTGTACTCATTGCTTTCCTTTAGTAGGGGGGAAAATCGAAAAAAATCGGAAATCGAATTAAAAAAAAATTAAATCTGAGATTTTATTTATAGGCCATATCGCCCAGCCCTAAAATAGGCTACTATTTACACTGTCAGGATGAGGGAATATTGTAGAAAAAATCCAGTCTAAATAGTAACGAAACACAGCCCATAAATGATAACCAGGATGATAAAATCAACATGCTGTTTTGTGCTCATTTATTGACTAGTCAACTGCGGTACAGCCAGATGAGAGCGATGCTTCTCTGCCGCTCACTGCACAGAACTCGCACAGAACTGCACACTCGAGTCAGACCTCGCACTCGCGGGGCAGAACTGGCGATATCCTCCAACTGAATCATCGCTAAGGTTTATCCAAAAAAGTCGCTAGGTTTGTCAGTATATAATCTATGGAAAAAAGACGCTAAAAGTGTCTGAGGCTTGCTAAATCAGCGCTGAATTCGCGCTCGTGTGTGTGAGGCGCGGGAGCTGATGGCTGCGGGCGGTGGGTATGTTTGGCGGTCAGTGGACATGGTGGACAAGTTCTTCTGTGTCATCACGTTCTACTAGTTCTACAGCTTCAGTTTCTGTACTTTCACACTTAGCAACACATACAGCCATGTCCTCCCAACAGTGAAAAGAAACCCCTTCATATCATAAGAAAAATAAACAGCGGTATTCGGTATGAACCGGTATACCGCCCAGCACTACGAAGTTGCATTTCATCCATGCTTCCTACAGGGCTAATGCAATTAAAATTAGCTCTGACTGACTGGATTGTTAATTCATCAGACCTTAAAAGCAATATTGTAGTTCCTCTGACAGAAACGATCACTATCAAATCAAACTGTTGACTCTGTGCAGAGTCATGGCTTCTGTGTTCCTTTTTTGTAAAGATGTGGTGGGATTTGCAGTGCATTGTGGTCGGTTGGAGACTTGATACCGGCAGTGAGCCTGTAGAGTGGAAGAGAAAGTGCTTTCCAGTTGGAAATGATCTACAGATATTGGGTTGATCAAGCTTTAGATGCACATTAGTTTATAATATAGACAAGATAATGAAATGATTGAATGTATGTTGTCTGTATAATGAGAATCTTGTTGAAAAGAAGCTGCATGTGCTAAAAGTACGGTACCTTTCATTCATTGAATCCATTTAAATTGAGGGTGACCTTTGTTTTCCTGAGCTATGAGACCTCTTTTATTGTAATTTTTTTGTTCTCTAAGGAAAAAACATGAGTAGTAGCATAACCTGTGCTGGGGCATGAGGCTGGGGAGAGATAATTCTGTGAGGCTGTTTATTTATTGATGGGATGCTAGCGCAGGTTAGCATGACATGCTCACGTTTGTACACTGTTGTTTGGAGAAAAGCAACGTGTTCTTGAGCTCCTGAATGCTGCTGCTTCTCTAGCAACTGTGATTGAGAGAAAACATCATAGTTGCTTTTGATTCCTTAAAAGGACATTTTTGCATGGTTTTGGAGAAAGGTTAGGATTAATGCTACCGCATCTATTGACAGTTTTATAACTTCTGTGGAAGTGAAGTGAGTTATTGTAGATGGAAGACAGATTTGACCACTGGGTGGGCTGACCACTGTTGCCCACAGCCGGTTACAAGTTGGCTGACTCAGTTTCAGTGGTTTCACTCACGATCTGCATAAAGGGATTGTGGATTTGGACATCTGAGGGAACCCAAAGCCACTTTAACCAGGCTGAAGCTTGAAGAATGGAGAAATTAGTTTGGGCTCTTGATGTGTTGTCTGCTTTTCATTTGCCTAGACTTTGTGTTCTTGTTAACTACACTATCTTTGCCACCACTTAACTTATTTCTTCTCAGTTTCTTCTTATCATTTTTTTTTTTTTTTTTATCTAGGAATTCAACCTGACCATAGTTTTTCTCCTTCATTGTGTTTCTTTTTTTGTTGGTGCCTCAAGCGCAAAGGTCCAGTGCTACTGACTCTTCATTGTCTAAGGAATGTTCGTGTTTTCCCTTCTCCAAGCCCCTGTCTGGCAGAAACGAGGCCCTTTCTTTCTCCTTGTTCCTCTAGCTCCTCTTGGGTACCCACAGCCCGCTAGGTTTCCTACGGTTTCCCAGCGTTCAGACTCCGTGAATGTTAACTATAGTACATTAAGCTCCTTAACCACATAGCAGGAACTCCAGAGACTCTTACCAAAGAGGAATGATTTCTTCCTACTTAGAGTGGGTACTTGAAGAAAAAGGAAAGCAGAGAGAGAAAGAAAGGGAGGGAGAGATGGGAAACTCCCCTTTCAGCAGGCAACATCAATGGTCCCAATGGGAACGCCCTTCCCGCCAACCATTCTTGCAATGTATGGATCGTAATATGACCGCCTTGCATGTTTCACATTAGAAATAGGATGGCAACACTGGCATTAAAACCTTCCTACGTCTTCCCCATCCCAACCCCCACCCCAACTACATTTATCAGTCTTCTTCACTTTTAGGCGTTTCTTCTTTCCATCTTATCTCTGGATGTTTAGAACTGTGCATTAACCTCAAGTTGACATGAAAATAACTGACATATGATGTGTGAAGTTGAAGATGTTGCTTACAGAAAGATGTTGATGTACAGTATCTTTTTGGGTTTACATGGTTGTTATTATGAATGAATAAATAAAGGATAATGCCAGAGCTCTGAATTTCATTTTTATTAAAACTCAAATCTGTGTGGAATGTCTTACTTCCTTACTTCCTCTTAGACCTTGTTTTCTCTTGGTAATTTTGGAGCTTATTCCAGTGTTTTTTGTATGTGTGAGGCCATTGTGAAAAATACCTGACCTGGCCAATAAGGTGGTCAACAGGGTGGTGCCCAGCGGTGCAATGCATGTGCTGTATCCAAACACCATCTTGCTGCTGTTGGTCTTGCGTAAGCTAATCCTGTTTGCATTAAATTTCAGCATGTTGGCTTCTTTGACTGCATTTTTGTGTTTACATTTTGGAACTCGTGTTATATGCAATGTATTTAAAATGGGAAGAATTTTTACTAAACATTGCTAACAGAGTGTTTGTATATGCATCGTGACTTTCCCAGTTCAAGGCAGATCAATTAAAGTTTAAAGTTTATGTCAGTATTAATCATAATTAATGTTTATTTGTGATTGTTTGCACTGGTTAATGTTTTTTAGTGTTTAAGTACTGTTATGAAACAGTTAGGCTAGTTTTGAGCACGTAAATCAAAAATGCCTACATCAACAGGCTAAATGTCGAATGTACAACCTTAGCACTTTGTTTTATTGTATTATCATCAACGTTTTGTTAATATTAAAAAAACGAATTTGAAATATTTTGCATACTTCTGCAAGAATTTTGCATACTTGTCTTTTCCAATCTTAGTATGAACTTCAAATAAGTAAACCTGAAGTATTCAAGGCCACATTAGATTTTTGGCTCATTGTTAAGTACAGTAAATTAGTATTGGTAATAATAATTGGTAATGGCTAATGTAAATAACAGGTGGAGCTATTGATTATTGGTCTGTTTTTCCATGTTTCACAGTTATACTGCTGCTTTGGTGTTTCAGAAGGTGTTCTGGGTGGGAAACTTTCTCTCCACCTGTCCACACACACATTAACACGCTTGTCTCTGTACATGGCTTATGATTAGGCCCTTGAGCAAGCGGTATTGTAGGCCACTGAGATTGAGAAAGCTAGGGGTATCTGGGAATACAGTATGTGTATGTATGAGAGTGTGTGTTTGCAGGGTGGGGGTGTGCATGAGGGGTTTCCTCAGCAGATTTGTTTACTGGTAATTAATTCACCTGATTGATACAACAGCTGTTGACGCCATGGGAGGGAAAGAAAGGGAGCGACAGAGAGAGAGACCCCTTGTCATAGTTGCTTCCCTATGTTACACAATGTAGATTGCCGTCCCAGCGCCCCATTGATTAAAAGGCAAATCTGTCAGCCAGCACGGCTGATTATGGCTGCCAGTCCTCACTGGCTAATCTTTATGGAGTCAACTTCACTGACAGAGTTATTGGAAATGGTGGATGTTGGGAGAAAGAGCGGAGGAGGCAGTGAGTGTGTTGAAATGCAGTAAGTTAGAAGAACGCTGGTATCTTGGATGTTTATTTTGGGGATGTTTTAAAAAAAAAAGCATTTTGACTAGCAATGTCAAAGTAATACAATTTCAGTCAAATCAAATCAGTGCTATTCAGTCAAATCAATGTACTGATATACTGAGATTAAAGGGTTAGTTCACCCAAAAATGAAAATTGCCTCATGATTTACTCATTTTCCTAGCTTTATAATGGCAGTGAATGGGTGTCGAGATTTTAAAGTCCAAAAAAGGTGCATCTATCCATAATTAAAAGTGCTCCACACGGCTCTGGATGGTTGTCATATGCGCGTTCACAAGAGAGTGGTGTGGTTCCAGTGGATATCATAGGATGCAGGTGTAGCATAAGCTCTCGCGAGAACCAAGTTTTGTTTACAGCAAAGGAAAACTATTCTCCTCTTGGGTTATATCGTAATACTCTGATATTTTTCTTTACAAATCCTTGTTTTGTACTTCTGATTCATAACTGGTATTTTGTTTTAGTTGGTACAAATCTAATAGCTAGTGAATATTGTTTAGGTTAAGTCCGATTCATAATTTCCATTCCACTGTGTCTCTTGTTTAGCATGTGCTGAGTTGCCAGTGACTTGTTACCAGAGCACATGTGTTTGTGTTTGTCAGCTTGTGATCTGGTTACCCATGCTCATCTGAGCACAGATAAGGTAAGATCCATTCCTCAGCCTGGATCCCTGCTCCAGATCGATGCCAAGATTAAGCCTTTTCCCCACCGTGTGCTGGCCAGCCGAGCCCCACGATTGATACCAATAATTAAAATAGCAGTGGCTAATTACTTCGGTGGGTTTGGACAGTGTTATGTGTGGATTTTTGGTGAACGTATAGGCCGCCCATATTACTCATGGATTATGAATAATTAATTAGGTACATTTTATTGCTGAATCTATAATCTGCTTGCTTGCTTCTATTATGCAATCAATAATGTTCCAAAAAAAACAATGTACATGCTGTTGGCAGTGTTGGATGCTTTAAAAATCTGTGTGTGCTTGTGTTGTGTGTGTTTATGTATTTAATGTGTTTGGAAAACTGTAATCTGATGACAAGTGTCACCGTTTTGTTAAAATTTACATGAACATTTATATTAAAGTAAAATTATAGGATGACTTTTTCTTATTTGAATGTCGTTGTGGTCACATGAGCGAAATTTTGGCACAATTTTGTGGGCAAAAAATAAAAATTCCGTTATCAAAACTGTGTGACCATCTTCAACCCATGGTCAAATCTATTTGAAAAAATCCCCTAACACCCCATCAGCCTCCCTCCCCCACGCGAAATTCCTACTTGATCGATATTAAACATGAATGTTCCTTAGTGCTCAAAACCTTTAAAAAACATCTGTGCATGTATAATGTTTCTGCTTTAAAGGAAGAGGACAAAACATGCAAAGCATGGTTTGAGACGGGTTAACAGGAACTGGAATGTGTCTGTTTATGTGGTCGAAAGGGAGCAGTAGCAAACAGCCAGGCCTATCAAAAGCCACAGGCTCCTTTATACTCTATCTTCATTCTCCTCTCTCAGTTTCTCTCGCACTCCCTCTCTTTCGCTCCCTGGCCGGGCGAGTGATTGACGGCCTGAGGGTTTTAATGGGCACCAGAGAGCGGGAGAGCCAAGGTCTGAGTTGTCATGGCAACAAGCCGATCGGGCCCTCTGCCGCTCTACCTGAGTGCAGTGGAGTCGCGCTGTGTTGGTGTGTGTGTGTGTGTGTGTGCAAGCTACCAATGACTCCCATTCCTGCTGATGGGCTGCTGGTCATTCTGGCCAGTGATTTCCTTTTAGCTCATCTCTTTGTTTTAATTAAAGTATTCATCCGCCCGCCTTCTGCATTTTCACTTGTTCATATATGCTGTTTGAGTCATTGTGCTGGTTAAACCTACACCAAGCACTGTGTAAACAAAATCTCACCGGCCCAATCTGTCACTCAGCCCCTCCCTCTCCTTAACCAAACACACTCGCCAATCCCTCCACTACATGCAAACACGGCGCCTGGCCGTACCTCACCTGTTATCTGCCCAGCGCCAGCCTCCGGCCCCTTTTTCTTCCCTAGTTTACGAGAAACCGCATCCTTGTATATAGATTATATGCAAATCTGTGGAGTTTCTGTGGTGGTTGTTGCAGGCGCTTGTGAATTGTCATTTTTGTGACAATGTCTTAAAGGGATGTCTTAGTTTATCTAAAAAAAAATTTAAATTCTATCACTTGTTATATATTAAAAGCACATTGTAAACAAAGCTCTAAGAATCTTCATTAAAGTAATCCATACATCTTAAGCTCTACATTCCAAGTTTACTGAAGCTATATGACACTTTTGTGTAAAAAGAACCAGACAAGATTTAAGTCATTCAAATCTAGGATGATACTATAATGATAACAGAATTTTCATAATCTTTCTAATTCTATGAGAATTTGAAAGTCCACACCACAACTATAAAGGATGATTTATACTTCTGCATCAGACATACATTGTAGCCTCTATGCCGTTTGCAGTGCGTTGGTTTTTTATTTGTACTTCTGTGTCGTTGTCGCCGACAACTAAGTGATGAATGATACGTTTTATAATAAATGATAAGACTTTGCTTTGTTTTATTTTAAACGTCCAGTGGCCAGTATTGTTGAGTTCAGCTATCTAAACAGCATGCAAATTCAGCCACCTTGTGTTTTTTTTATATACAGCAGTTTTGAAAAAGGCATATTTAATTTTTTTCTGTGGTAAAAACTTCTCATATGGCACTGTTATTAGTCATATTACTTCTAGTGCCACCTGCCAAATATGAAACTTACAAATTAATATAATTTACGAGTGCACATAGAAAAGAAAGAAAGTAGGGATTTTGTTTTTTCATTATTTAATTTTGATTAATCTTTTTGGTCATTTTTTGTCTGACCATCAAGTGTCAGTCACTCTCAATGCTAACTGGTTGGAAAACATGGTAAATTCCAACCATTTTTTTACAGTAGATAAAGTGACGACAATTCATACAACTATTTCTACACAGTGGACATAACCCACGATAACATCCCCCTGCTGATTTGCTTCATATCATGTGTCAACGATAGCTGGAGATACTGTCAAAAGCATAAAAAAATTGGCAATATTTAGAGGATTTAGCATTTCCAATTAATGTAGGCCAGTTACTTTCTTCTCTTATTAGGCTACTTTTATTATTAAATTACATTAAATTATTGCGGTGCACTACATGCCGCGCTGTGAGGATAATTAAAATTTAGGCTATTAGCTTACTCTTAGAAAATGCTTTTTAAAAAGTGTTTTTTTTTAAAGGTCTATTAATTTTATACAATTAAATTATAGACTTATAATTAAAATTATTAACACTGCAGTCGTCAGTGAAAATTAAGAGCAGCTTTATTTTGTTCACCGATTTAATAAAAATGAATAAATAAATAAAAATCTGTTTAACATATTAGCCACTTTTTTACTTTTCTTTAGGTTTTTAATGTTCATTTTCCATGTTAATGAAAGTGACACCAAAAAACAGGAACATCATTAGTAAATACTTGTGTGGGCTGTGCTGGGACTAAGCAAGTTTCCACCCTAGCGCCACCACTGGAAGGGTGTAACATTTAAAATGACTTTTTTGGAGAGGTGCACGTCAGACTATGCCGTAGATTGTCCATACTATGCACAGCTTACTGCGTAGGTTTGACGCAAAAGTATAAATCAGCTTTAACAATAAAGACATGATGAACACTGAATACATTGAAAGCCAATCAGAACCCATCCAACTTTAAAGAGCTTGAACATTTACCTATAGCAGCAGAAATTGTTCAGTGGTGTGGACATTTATTATGTTTATCTTTATATTTGTCTTTATCATTCTTGGTGTGAATGGACTTTTATTCTCTGAAAAATCAATTTATGGAACCGGAAGTCAAGGAAAACATTTTAAAATGGAACTATTTCTTGGTTTCTCAAACTTAGGTGATGGTGGGAAGAAGCCCTAAGGGAATTTTAGTATTTGGAGTTATGGATTGTATGTGGCTTTAGGGTTCGATTTGCAGCTACATATATGTGAGAGCTAAAGACAGAGATAATTGTGTACCTGTGCCTGTGTATGTTGGTGCATGGATCGGTGCCCTCTACCCTCTTGGGGTCAGCGGTGAGTGTCTGGGCTATTTAGGGTCAGCAGTACTGAGGCGATTTACCCTCCTCCACTCAGACGAGAGCGAGGTATCTAATTACAGGATGGAGGATGGGGACTGGGTCGTGTGTAATCCCTGTCTACCCCTTCTTTACCATCATGGGAAAGACACGGCTGAGTTTGGCTTTGTCTAGGGTGTGGGGGGCCCAGGCTTCAACCTAAAGAACTGCTCACATATGTGACGAGAGATTCTACTTGTATGTTGTTGTATTATGGAATTATTATTGGAAAAGTTGGAATTATTTAAATGTCACTATAATATATACAAACTTGAAACAAATAGTTGAATGGTTAAAATGTGGAAATTGGTTTGGAATTTATGCTATTTTCTGACCAGACTTTGCATGTTTCTCTGTTTCAGAGTGCGGCAGCAGCTCCCAGTCCTGTGATGGGCAACATGCCGCCCAACGACGGCATGCCAGGTGGACCCATGCCTCCCGGCTTCTTTCAAGTAAGGGCTGCTCTCTCCTCCCCCATCTTCCCATTCAACCTCCTCCTTTAACCCTGTGCATTAAGCTTTTACCATTTCTCTGTCCCTCACCCCACCCCTACTTTCGCTAACCCCCTTTAGTTCTTCTAATCCCCGTCCAGATGTTTCTTTCCCGCTATCTCTCCCTCTACGTATTTCCATTCATTTCCATTTTGTGTGTCTAAATTAGTAGTTCAGTACAGTAGCAACTCACACTGACACACAAACAGAGTCGTGGCCCCTGATCTGACATCAGTGTGAATGCCTCGACAGTTTAATCCCTAAGGCCAAAATGGGTAAAAACATGCGTGCTTGGTTGTAGCTCTTTGGCAACACATATCTAACAACATATCTGTGTATTTTAAATTCAGGGCTGGGATTTTATGGGATGCTTAGGGGCATAGTTCCTAAAGTCAAGGCGCCTGTGGGAGTTCCTCTGCCATAGTAATCTTTATTGAGCTATTTATAGTCAGACAAAAGCTAGTCACCTTCCTAAAGAAACACACACTACCTTAGAAAGACAAATTATTTTAGCCAAACATTATTTTTTATCATAACCCAAATTTTGTACGGCAAAAAATCAAGCTATTATATAAATTAATTTGTTTTAGTGCAAGTCATATGCAAAATACATCTCCATATTCTGTATTTATTCAAGATTCATTAGATTAAAAAAAAAATCTGATACAGTGGATTTACTGTCGAACATCAGATAACTTCCAGTAGAAGATGATAGAGAAGCAGATATAGGATTCAATAGAGTCAATAAAAGATAAGATATGAGACAGAAAAGGCGATGCAGTGATTTGAACATTTAATAAAACTTAAGAAGGTATGGAGTAGAAAAAAGATTAGATAGAGTGGCCAATAGAGCATCCCATAGAGTGCATGTATAACAAGATTCATTAGATAGAAAATGGATTCAGTATGTTTAAAATCTTGTCAGAAATAAGGTAGATTAGATGGAACATAGAACATCTTGCATTAGATTGAACATCTAACTCTGATAGACTAGATAGAAGATCAGAGCAACCGATAGAGCAGCAGATAGAGGACCCAATGGAGTCAATGAGATATCTTGACAGATGAATATCAATGGGTTAGATAGAGCACCCAAAAGGGTAGATAGAATGTCAGATAGAAGGTAAGGAAGAGCATCCTTTAGAGTCTGTGTAACAAGATTGGTTAGAAAATCTGATGCAGTGTATTCAACATCTTGTTAAATATCAGATAGATTAGATGGAACGTCTGATAAGGCACCAGCTAGACCAGCAGATAGAGGGTCCAATGGAGTCAATGAGACCAGAAGATCCAATGAAACAAATTGGACATTAGGTAGGCTAGAGCATCAAGGTAGATAGAGTGTCGGATAGAGCATCCTATCAAGTACAACATCAGATAGGGTTGCAGAGAGAATAATGCTTTCAGAATGTTGCAGTTTGTCAGGTAGAATAGCTGATAGAGCATCCCATAAAGCAGCAGATGCTGAGATGAGCATCAGGTAGAGCATCTCATGGATTGGCAGATTGGCAGAGTTAAGGAGGAGAGTGTTAATGTTGTATGAGCCATGTTCAGAGCAGGGACCGATCTGACTGTTGTGTGAGTGACATTGCATTCTATAAATAGTGCCTGTGTGCATAAGAGCGGGAGAGAAAGAGAGAGAGAACTAAGAAAGGGGGGAAGAGGGAGGACTTTGTGCTTCACTGCAGTAATTCCCTCTTGGTAGCAGCCCAGGGCATGGCAGAAGAGAGGCATGGAGAGAGTGAAGACAAAATGAAAGAATGAAAGATGAAGGAAGAGAGAGATGGCAATGTGGCAACAATTGCAAAAGACGAGCTCCTCCAGGCCCACGTGCATTCCTTGTACGCTCCCCAATTCCACGCGACCAGTGGCTGTTGTCTGGTGACACCAATTATATCTTGGCATATATCCTAGTGGCCAGTATATCACTCTTTCACACCTCTCAAGAGCTAACTACTGCTCCCTCCCACTTGCATCGGCCATGACTGCTGGACACAGTTGTGCTAATAATTGGAGCTGCTCTTTCTGTAGCTTCTGTTTTTATTAGAATTGTGGTTGAAACAGGTTGTGATGCTGATTCTGCAGTTAGAATCCTAACTTTGTTGTTTCAAAAGGTGGACATTTGTGCTTCTTCGCCTCCTTTGCATGTCTTTTAGTTTGTTGTTCATTTTTATTTCTCAAATTATTTCTTTATTAGTCACGAGTACACGTTTAAGAAAACTTTGTGCCCCAAAGTTTGTGCACCAAACGAATGTAGTCTGATTGTTATGAACCATTTATTTTTGATTCAGCCAAAAAATTTGACTAACTTGCAGAACTGCGTGTTGTCCAATCATGTCCTACAAAAATGGTGTAAAAACAAATCTGTAAGTAATAATGGTACTCCACTAAGCAGTACGCTTTTGCAGTTGAGTAGAAAAAGCATTTTGGTAGTGGAACTATACAGCCAAAACATGCGCGCCTGAGCCTCTGTTTTTGTCCCCTGAGCAGCTCCAGCTGCAGCGGCGATAATTAACACATGCGACCGCAGTAGCTGCTGTGTGATCTGCGCGGCCCTGCGCGACAGGGACAAAGTGAAGAGGGCTAAACCCTCCTGTACACCTTCTCTCTAGATGCTCCTAATCTGTACCTCGCAGGCCCAGACTCCCGGCAACCTCCTGCAGAGAGACCGAGCGCAAAGGAAGAGAGTTTAAGGAGAGAAACAAAAATCTTGCTTGCTGGCGTCTGGCCCGGATCTTGGAAATTTTGTATCATTTCTTATTTTTTATTTATTTTTTATTCCCCCCATTGCATGGGTCGGCCTCTTCAATAATCTGCACGTCGAAACTCCACTGCACCAGCTCCTCTTGGGAGGACAGACTAGCAAGGGGGAGGCAGGGAGGGAGTGAAGTCAAGGAGCGAAAAAAAAAGAAGAGAAATAGTTTCAAGTTTAGCTGGAAACATCTGAAATGGATGGGTTTGTTTTGAGGGAAGAAGGTGGGATAATTTCATCAGCCCTTTCCCACAAAAACCTCCTGAAAACCAAAAGTGAAAGACTGACAGACTCTAGAGAAAGAGAGAGTTCCGTCAAGGTTAAAAGGACTGGAGGATCTTGTTCAGACTTGCTGCGAGGTGCAGGAGTCTTGGGACATTGTAATAGGTCCAGCACTGTAGTCCTGTTAACTTAGAAATGTCCCAGCACGTAAGCAAATCTCAGTGTACTTTTGTGTTGTCTTACTTCCAAATTTGCACCCTTACGGATGGTCTTGATTGAGTTTATTTCAATACTTGGTCAAACCTCTCTTGTGCAGACAGGTTTACGTGATTTCTTATATTTGCTACTGCTAGAGGTGTCTTTGTCAACATTTAGATCCCATTTGGTATGCCATCGTCACGGTTTGTGACTGATTTCCTGACAGTTGTGCTTTTTGCACAGAAATCTAAATAATTAATTGATCGCATCATTTGAGGTGACTTTAAAGGCAAAGTACCTCTCTGGTGCGCATAGCTTTGCGAGATTTCTTAATGTTTTTGACAACCAGAGGTTCTTGATTATGTTTAGGTCCTGTATGGTACAACACATTCATCGTCTCGGTTTGTGACAGATTCTGTGGCAGGCAGCTGCACTTATCAGAATAATTACTTCAAAGACAAGTGAAAACCGTCCTTCTGAAGCAGTACACCCTCAAAAACATGAATTGCGCAATCCTGTGCCGTTTGCCAAAGAAGTGGTCCTAATTTTTTTCATTATGTACACAGAGACAACAATGAAATATGCATTGTGTTGCTGTTCCATGCTTTGTTTTGCTTGGTACTTTGTGTCCCGAGAGTCACTCGGCAAGTAGCTACACACTGCCCCCTTTTGGTCAGGAAGTGGCATTTCTTCCCTGAAACAGTTGGACTTGTGGTTGCTGCTGTCCTCTATGCCACTGTCCCGCTATGAATACTATGTGCTGTTCTCTTTCTTGGCGGGAGGGGCTAATCTTGATAGTTCGGTGCCAAGCCGTTATCTCCTTAGCTGGGTAGAAAATGATTTTATTAATTGCTTCATTTAACAAACAACCCCCCCCCCGCCCCAAGACACATGCGCACAATCCAGCCCAAGTTGTTCATCAGTCTCCCTTTACAGGGATGTGGTGCAGGAACGCACGGCGTCTCTGTATAAGCCATATGCCTATCGGACTTACTTACAATGGATTCCATTGAGAGACAAGGAGTTTTCAGCAGCTGCCCAGCCCTGTAGGAGATACCCTTCGCTGGGGGAGTAAAGGGAAGATTTATTACCAATCTGCATTGTTATTAGATACCATTAAAATCATCAGTTTTTTCTTGACCTAACTTTACCAGTGAGAGTTTGTTGGTCAACCAACTTTGGTAAAGACCAATTTGATGGCATGTCTATAGGTTTTCAATTGAATCTTTCTCTTTTTTTCCCCCCACTTTCTCAGGGGCCACCCGGGTCACAACCATCACCACACTCACAGCCCCCTCCACACAACCCCAACAACCCCATGATGGGGCCACACGGCCAGGTAAGACCCTTGTCCCCTATTTTCTTGTACTCTCTCACACATAAACAGTGGAATAGACACGCATTGGGAGCAGCTTTCCAGTCACCCTTTCTGTCTTCACACCTACATTCTTTGATTTCTTTCGTTCATTCCCAAAATGGTCCACTGTTATTTCTGGAAGACGTCTGCTTCATGAGCTTGTTTTTGTCTTAATTTCTTCACTAGTTCTAGTCACTAGTAGTAGTAGGATCTAGTGGTGTGCAAAGCTTCAGACTTCTAAATGACTAGTTGACTAACCGGACTTAACTGGAACCCTTTATTTACATTTTACACATTTGGCGGATGCTATAAGGTGGCAACCTATATTGCATTCAAGGTATACAGTTTATCAGTTAATGGGAATCGAACCTGCAACCCTAGAGTTACTACCATAGTTACAATAAATATATAATAATGATTTATATATTACTGATATAATAATCATTAGAATAGATAAGACTGTTTTAATACAAGAATAAAATATTCTAAGTGACTTACATTGCATTCAAGGTATACAGTTTAGCAGTTAATGGGAATCGAACCTATGACCTTAAAGTTGCTATGGTAAATAGAATAATTATATAATTAGTATTGATATAGAATAAAAATATTTTAAGCAACTTAAATTGCATTTGAAGTTTACCTTTTATCAGTTTATAAATTAAACACGTGATTTTGGCATTGCTTAACTCTACTATTTGAGCTATATGGTTTATTAAATTATTGCATCTAATTAAAGTATATTACAAATACATATATAAATTAAATACTTCATAAACTATAAGAAAAATCTAATCTAGTAAGTTTCACTAAGTAAATTGTTGGACGACTATCCAGACCCTTCCCTAGATAGAGCTCAAAGCAGTACATTACTTCATTCTGTGTTCTCTCTGAAAACACACACAAACACACACACACACATATTCCTCACTGACAGTGACGATGTTGCCAAATAAATAATGCAGGCTGCTCCCCAGCCCGTAAGGAGTGGAAGTTCATCTAGCCAGGACTCTGCAGACCTGGTCCCTCCCTACACCCTGCACTCAGTCCTTCATAGTCCATCAATATCCTATTAATAATGCAACACATGCACGAACACACAAACATGCTCTTGCGTTTACACATGCAAGCATAAACACAGGCACTCTAACACAAATACACAAACACCAACACATCCTTCCAAATACACAAACTTGGAGCAAACGTAGGTAGACCGAGCTGGAAATTAGGTCAGTCTTAAAGGTTGTTGGATCAAACCCTAAAAAAATTACTTACTACTTTAAGATGAAATAAAGCTTTTAACGATAGATAACTTTGTAGCTTGATTTGTTTTTATTCTGCCGGTGGTGCACTGGATAAGCTCAACCACAGAGAAATCGCTGGTTAAAAATCAAGTGCCTCGTAACTATATACGAAACCTCAAATATGTTCTTATTTTGCCGTGATTACGTGGCGTTGGGCAGTGTTTGTGCTTTCAGTGTGGAAAGACAAATTACTTGTTGCTGTAACTTGTCGCTTTCCAGATGGTTACGATGATGACAGTATCTTTTTGTTTGTGCGTCGCTTATTGCTCTCCTGTCCAACCTCTTTCTATTTTAGTTCTTTCTGTAAAGTATTGTTTAAAATACCATATATTTTCTCTGTTAAACAATCTGATAGCAGCAGGCTCACCATGTCAGTGAACCGATATTTGAGTTCTTCCTCTTTAAGCTCAAGCTGACGCCTTTTATGCAATGTGATAGCGCCCCCTGATGGTTGCTATTGTATTGTGCATCTTAAATACTAAATATTTTGTAAACATTTCTTTTAGTTTTAGTTTCAGTTGTAGATCTATACACTTATGTTTATACTGTGAATCACTTTTTGGACTTTTAAATATAATCATCAGTGGTATAGAGCATGTGAGGTTAACGTAGTCCTGTTCTGCTAATGAGAGGTTAGCAATGGCGTCTTTTGATTGACATGTCCTATGCTCTCTCCCCATAGCCTTTCATGTCTCCACGGTACCCAGGTGGACCTCGTCCATCACTCCGCATGCCAAATCAGGTACTGACCCATTCACAACCCTTATTTGCTATAGTTTTCTATTTCCATTTTCTCTGCTCTTGTTTCATCCACTTTTTCTTGGTTTCAGCCTCCGGTTGGAGTCCCAGGGTCACAGCCACTCCTGCCAAACAGTTTGGACCCCACCAGACCGCAAGGTACCGCACTGCACCATACAGTTTTACAACCCGCTGTGTTTAGGGAAATTTGCTATGGAAGAACTCCAATTGCTCAGGCATTTGTAAAATGATTGTGCTTCATCTCCCCCATCAGGACATCCAAACATGGGCGGTCCGATGAGAATGAACCCACCCAGAGGAATGGGAGGCATGGGCCCACAGGTTGGCTGACATTGCTGTCAATCAAACAGTTGTGCTTAGACTGGGAATACTGTATATAGGACATAATCATAGAAAACCTGGAAATATCAGAGAAATGTAAATAGGAATAAAATTAGTATATCTTCATGGAAAATACATGTATAGAAAATTGATTTATTTATTTTAAATGTATATAAATTATGATTAAGTTATTATTATTATTATTTAGGGGTGCACAATAAATATCGGCCAATAAATAATGCACATCTTTGAATGTTCATTATTAGCATTGATTTGTGCAGCTTGTCGGTTAACAATGGTTTTGTGTAGTAATGTGAAATCACGCACCTGATGGAATTTACCGCTGATTAGATAAACGACTTTACTGACGAGATGCGCATTAATTATCGGCCGATATTTATCGTGCACCCCTATTATTATTATTATGATGATGATGTCATCTAATTAAAAATAAATCTAAGGGGGAAAAAACATAAAATATTTATTTAGTTTATTATATATTGTGCATTAATATACAGCGTTTATTTTGAAATTAGATATTCCTACAATATACCTACATTAATTAATTAATTAATTAATTAATTAACAAGCAAGATAGGTGTAGAGATTGCTATAGTTAAATATATTTTCTTTATTTTATATCTATATAGCTATATCTATCTATCTATATATCTACAATAGTCAACATCTATAAATGTACCTCTCTATCTCTCGCTCACTAATATAATAATATATATATAGTATGATGTTGTTTCATTGATTAAAAAAATGCAATAACCTGCCTATAACTATTATATAACTATAATATTTTATCAAAGTATTATAAAACAATTTATTGTGGATGATGTGCTGAATTAACATTTACCAGATTAAATAAAAGCAGGTCATATGTACATTCTTTTACAGTGTTATAACATCTTTCATAATTATGTTCACTTTTGCCATCTCTGCATTTGTAGAACTACGGCGGTGGAATGAGGCCTCCTCCAAACTCTCTCGGCGGTCCTGGAATGCCTGGCATGAACATGTGAGTCTCCACCGGGTTGAACAAACTCATGCTGTCTATGCCACGCTTACATACACACTCTAACATTTCTTCTTGTGTTTTTAGGGGTCCAGGAGGTCGAGGGCCTTGGCCTAATCCTAACGCAAACTCAGTGAGTACCACTTCCAATCATTTTAATATCGCAATGACTGAGAGAAACAGTTTCATAGTATCTCTTCTTCCCACAGATAGCATACTCGTCTTCATCACCAGGAAACTATGTGGTGAGTTTCACGCACAAGATTTTGTCTCACCCTTTCTCTGTTTGTCCGAGATGTTCTTTGTGAGTAATCATTTTCCGTGCTCATCTCGTAGGGGCCCCCAGGAGGTGGCGGCCCTCCAGGAACTCCCATCATGCCAAGCCCAGGAGGTCAGTATGCCTGAATCTAATCTATCTGAATTTCACATCAGCCTTCTTTTATTGAAAGTCCATAACAAAAGTTGAGAAATGACCTCAGGGACTGGAAATTAGCTTAAAACGTAAAGCTCTTGTTTTGGGAAATGTTATTTGAATACATCAGATTGTGGAGAAGAAATGTCATCTGTTTTCTCGCAGACTCAACAAATTCCAGTGAAAATATTTACACAATGATGAATCCAATCGGCCCCGGTGGCAACAGACCGAATGTACGTTGATGGAAAATGGTTTAGTCCTTTGTTAGCATTATTTATGGTTTTCTGGAAGGACGTTAATAGTGTGTGTGTTTCTGCAGTTCCCAATGGGGCCGGGGCCTGACGGTCCGATGGGTGGAATGGGATCGATGGAGCCGCACCATATGAATGGGTCTTTAGGTGAGACTTCATCATACAAATAGCTAATATGTAAAAAAAAAATATATATATATATATATATATATATATATATATATATATGTTTTGATGTTTAGAATAGTTCTCAAATGTATCTGCTTTTGATCACAGGCTCGGGTGATATGGATGGGATGCCAAAGGTGAGATATATGTCAATCTGTTTTTTTATATATAGATGTTTTTTTTTTTTTTTATATATGAATTTCTATTTGTCATAACATTTTTAGGTTCTTTATTTAATCTTAGGTGTTAATGTATGTGTAAGTATATATGTATATGTATATATGTATATATATATATATATATATATATATATATATATATATATATATATATATATATATATATATAAAAGAGAGAGAGCTATTTAGCTCATTTTAGTAATTCAGTTTGAAGCATAATATAAAACCTTTTTTTTTTTTTTATAAAAAAGTAAACTTTTTAAAAAAAAATTTTAGTTCTATTTGTTCTATAAGTTCTATTTTGCTTAAATTTTTCAGTTTGTCATTTTAGTACTTGCGTTGAAATTTATTTTTCAGTTATTTGTCAAGGCACCATTTCTAAAGTTCTACATTTGTCTAAGTTAAGTTTTTAATGTAATATTTATGTTTTGTTTAATTTCAAGTGTATTTAAATTAGCAAAAAAATATTTTAAATATTTTTTTGTTAATAGTAACTGATATGCATTTCACAAATTATTTTTAATTTCTTTAGAGATGCACAAAATATCAGTAAAATATTATTATACTGACTGATATTAGATTTATTTCAAATGCATTAGTATCGACTGATATTAGATAATACATTTTTCATTCTCATTTTAGCTGTATTTACATTTAGATTACATTCACTTGTAGCATTTAAATATTTTTTTTAGGAATTTATTTGTAATTTTTTTAGCACAAATAAAGAATTTCAATATTGGCCATTTATCGGTTATGGTTCATAACTTGAAAATAATTATCGGCTTATCATTATTGGCTGGGATTTGGTATTGTGCTTCCCAAGTTTTTTTATAAGATGCCGTTTACTCCATTTTGTGAGTCTCTAAAATAATAAAAATTACAAATGCAACACAAATATCGTTATCGGCAAGTACCAAAAATATAAGTACAGTATCGAACTTGCTCTGGAAAAAATTATTATCGGCTTAAAATTATTGACCAGAATTTGGTATTGTGCTTTCCCAAGTTTTTATTATATACCATTTTCTGAGTATTTTTGCTTGGGTCTCTAATCATCATGCATCTGGGTTTCTAGAACTCTCCGAACAACATGGCAGGTATGAACAATCCCCCAGGAACTCCGCGGGACGACGGGGAGATGGCAGGCAACTTCTTAAACCCATTCCAAAGTGAAAGTGTAAGTCTGCATCATACCGCTATCGGCACCTGCTCTCCTGTATCCACATGTACATTACAAATATACCTACATTCACTTTATGCAATAGTCGAAATTATCGGCTCATGATATAACACAAGCAGATGATATTATGTTTCACAATCTCATTTTGTTCCCTCTTCCTCTCTTCTCTTTGCAGTATTCACCCAACATGACGATGAGTGTGTGATTCTTCTTTTTTTTAATTTTGTTTTTATTTAATTTTTTTTTAACCCATCCCCCATCCCACTTCCTGTTCTCCTCGTCTCTGCTGTGTTCGGCATGTTGTTGCTTTTTTTTTTCCGTTTGATCTTCAACTCCCCACAACTCCCTCAAACACCCTGGGCTGGCGCGGAGGCACCCTTCAGCGCCCGACGTGGCCACAGAGCGAAGGACGCCCAGTACAAAGCCGAAAGAAAGCAGGCATCGAGCCTTCTGATGGACTCAACCTGCCTGTCTGGCTTCGTCACTGGATCGGGACGCTAAGGGCCCCCAAATGAACCACCGTGTGTGTATGTGTTTGTACATGTGCGTGTGCCAGGAAGACACTTCATAACTAGCTGCTCATCAGCATCATGGCTGGTGGCCTTATTTCAGCCCTATTTTCTCTCTCTTTTTTTTCAGCAATGAAACACTGAAACCTGCGGTTGTTTTGATTGCTGTGTACATTTTAAAATGGAAAAAGCTAAACTGGTGACGCTAGGGGCAGGAATGGTCTCATTACAATATATTTGTATATTATTGATATTATTGTTATAATTTTCATAATTGCTATGATGATGATGATGATGATGTACTCATAATTTTATGGATTTTCCTGTAAAGGGCACATTTGTATCTCAACAACATCAATGACAGAATAAGCACACATTCAAATGCACAATGACACTTCTGTTTACATGATTTTAGGTCTTCGTTTTGTCTTCGTTTGAGTTTGTTTCGTCAGATATCTACATATACCTCTTCCTGTGTTCTGATGTCATCACTACCGAGATCTACAACCTCAGTTTTTGTGTCTCTTTCAGCAAAGTGGCTACAGTCACTGGTTTAATGCACCCGTCGGCACTGTATTTAAAGATTGGAGTTCATTCTGAAGTCTAAAAGGGTGACATTGCATATTCACTGCCATCCATTCTTGCTTTGGTCAATAACATATTTTACTATCTGTTTCTAGATGATTTGCCGCTGATAGCTACAATATCATCCCTGTTCATTGTAATTTTGCCACTACGTGTTTACCACGTTGTTTCAGAAGTCTTTTTAGAAATATTATACCCACGTGTTTGTAACAGTAGTTGGAGGCAGGCTGCTCTTACAAGCACAAGTGTCCTTGTGCTCTATAGTCCCATGTCTGTAAATATATCTTTTTGTTTTTTGGTCATTGACCTTATTGGTATTTTCAATACACTACTTGTCTGTGAAGCTCATGTGTGGTTCCATGTCTTTCTTCAAATGAGGTTGCACTCGCAGGGTTTGCTGTCAACATTTGTGGTGCAATAGGAGGATATGAATTACAGAAAAAGAAGGAAAATCACATAAAAAAATGTCTGAGTCACATTTTACCTCTAAATTAAGTTTAAATTCATTCAACTCTTAACGCGATTTTTTTAATATTCTGACTATTGGTGTCAAATCGATTAATCGCATCCAAAAGTTTCTTTACATAGGCGTCCAAAAATGTGTGTACTGTGTATGTTTATATGTATATATATAAATATACACACATACATGTATATTTAAAAATATATTACATGTATTTCTTAACTACATAGTTATATGTATGTTTATATATAGATACGTACATTTAATCGATTTGACAGCACAAGTCAGATAATTCGTATTTGTAAATATTTGTAATATATAAATAAAACAATTCTTCTTTTTTTCTTTTTTAAATTTGGGGTTAAATATGACTTGCAAGTTTAGTGAGACTATCCTTTGTATATAATCTAAGAATTGACAAAAAAATCCTGTTGACAAATTTGTAACCTCATTAAATCAGCCATTTCATGCCTACAGTTATTTAATCGGCGCCTCATTACAGAAAATCAATCATTGTGGGACATTTAAAATCACACATTTCTTGATGTTCAGGTCGACCTCTGAAAAAGTTATTTTAAATACTTTCCAGTCCAGTTTAAAATGCTTTCATCCAGTGATTATATGATGTATTTTGGCCATCTAAGAGAACCAGGCTCAGCCTCCTGGTAAGTTTTGAAGGGATTTCCCATGCTTGTCTTCAGTTTGTCTGGTACGCAGCCCTTAACCTTTCTTGACCCTCACCCCTTACCTTTGGTTTACTGTAAATACTGTAAAGTGCATTTTGATATCATTGACATGTTTTGATATGTCAGTCACAACCAATGAGTACAACTGAAAATAAGTTATAAAGAATCTGTTTGTGTTTTTGTAATTTAAAGAGATGCTTTTGCTGTAAAAAAAATGAAACGAAACGGCAGATTGATGGTCACCCCTATTGTAAATCAAATCCGCAATCGGTTTATGCGTTTATTTCTTCAGAAATATTTCCTCAAACACGTAGTTGGTGTAAAGAAAATGGCTTGTTTTGAGAATATTGTGATTTTTGAACGGAATGGAAAGTTAACTGTGAGTCTATATGAATGTGAAAAAACTAAATCAGACCAATTAGCCATCAAATTTGTTAGCGTATTTTAAATTTCAGCCATTTTACATTGAATTTAATGTCCTGAAGGCCTGAATCGTTTAGTTGCTCACTGACCTGCTTCAATGTCCGGTTGTTGACCATCTCTGCACTTCTGTTGTGATGTATAATATTGTAACATTAGAAACGTTTGAGAGGAAAATGTGTATTTTGGAGCAAGAAGGGTCATGGGAGGGAATGACAGAAATTTCTCCTGTAATTTTCATTGTCCTTTCTTGCGACATGACAGTATTCAATATGAAGCAGTCTGTCCCATTGGGTTTGCTTTGTATTTCATAGTAGGGTAGCTCAGATCTCTGTCCTAGGGCCTTAGGTGTCTTGTGTAGCTAAAAATGTCCTTTGTATGTTTCTTTATATTGTAAAGTTTCTTTAGATTGAAAAAAAAGAAAAAAAAGAAAATTTGCTTATCAAAAAGAAATGATTGCATCAATAATAAATGTAATTTGATATTTTTATGTGTTCGAGTTTTGTTATTTAAATAAAAATAATTTGAATGAAAACCCTTTAAAAACCGAAAACCGATATAAATTAGTATACCTTTATAAATGTATTAATATAAAACCGATATATTAAGAATGGTGTATAATACGCATTTATGTTTTAAAAACTAGCGTAAACGTTTCATATAAAAGTCCCTTGCAGTCATCGCAACGACCTTTACTGTGAGACTTTTATTTTGTATTGGTCGGGATTGGACCATTGACATTTAACCGGAAGTTACACAGATTGAGCTTGTTTTGTTGTCGAAGTTGTTGCTCTGCGCAGCTCCGTGTGGGGTTCCTTTCCCATCGCGGTAAGTATGTTCATGTCATTTCTATTCTTTTAAATCGCACTTTTAAAATATTTTCTGTACATAAACCTTTAGACGAGAGTGGTTTCGTCAAACTATTTTTAACGCGGCGAGAAGTGGCGCGTGCAAGGCGCGAGCTCGTTGTCAAAGTTGCAGGAATGTTCTGGAAATACCATCCTTTCTGCAAACGATCGCAGGGTTTCGAAATTATTTCATGAACTCCCACCCGTAATTAAACACAAATCTCCTGAGAGCTTATTAGATACCCGTTTAATTGCTGTCATGCGTCTAAAGAACTCACAACATCAATATCTTACAAATACAGCAACAACAACAAAAAGTAAATACGGTAAATACCATGAAAAGTCAATATGGTAGTCATTCAGTATTAAAGTATTTCTGTTGATGTAATTGTGATGGGGATAACTCTTATCTGTGGCCAGTTTTATGAACGTGACAATATCTTATTGCCAATGAATGTATGATAAACACTTAAACTAATTGAACTTATTTTGTGAACAGTACTAAGTAGGCTTATATAATGTTGTGCACGAGCATAGAAGTTTGAGAGGAGATGACACGGGGAGTTAAAACTCAACTAGTGCTGGTTTATTATTTACAGAGATTGGGGAATAATGCGTGCTGATTCTTCTATTCACGTTGTGTGTAATGTCACAGGTTGACCTTCATGCTGAGGATTTCTGTTTTTTTTTTTTTTTTTTTAAGTTGAGCTTATTCTAGAAATCCATGTATAGAAGTGCATAAATGTGTACATGATAAACAATATGTGGGAGGAAGCATGTTTAACTGTTGTGTGTGTGAAACCCAAAAGCAGACGTTTAACAGAATGTCCAATCTGCTCTTTTTCATACAATGAAAGTTGACTTGTAACTTTATGCTGCTGCTGCTTCTTGCTTTCTGAAGTTTGGTCATTTAATGGTCACTATTTTTTTTTTTTGTATGTGAAAAAATGCTCAGACATTCTGCTAATCTCCTGCTTTTGTGTTCTACATAGATTGGAGTGACTGAAGTAGTTTACAAGAAAATGAAAAGTAGCTGAAAATGTGCTCACCCTCAGGCCATCAACAGTTTGTTTCTTCATCAGAACAACAAATTTAGCATTATATCACTTGCTCACCGGTGGATGCTCTGGAGTGAATGGGTGCCATCAGATCGTGGGTCCGAACAGCTGATAAAAACATCACAATAATCCACAAGTTATTCACACCCCTCCAGTCCAACAGTTAACATCTTGTGAAGCAAAAGCTGTGTTAAGATTTTTTTTTTTGTACTTTAAACCATTGCATTTGTGTAAAATACAAGTCCACAATCCATAATAATGCTTTTTCCAGTGGGTTTATGTGATTTTATTTATTTTTATCATCTGTTCAGATTCTCATTCTGACGGCACCCATTCACTCCAGAGCATGCATCGTTGAGCAAGTGATGTAATGCTACATTTTTCCATACTCATCTACATTTAAAGAAGTAAACTTGAAGCAATTTCTCATTTTTGGGTGACGTGTTCTTTCAGGTAATCTTGTTGTTTTGGCTCTGGTAGTAGTGTGTCCAGATGGCCGACGGTGAGGTCGTGAACGGCTCCGCTGAGAACCAGGAGGTGGCTGAGAAACCGGGACGTGCCTCGCTGCTTGATAGCGGGGAAGACTTCACAATGCTGGATGATATGGAAGACGACGTGGATGACGACCTCCCGCCGTTAGAAGATGCAGGTGGAGGAAAGAAGAAAGACAGTTCTGTTAAAGACGCTACGAAAGCAGATCAGACTCCTTCGACGGAACAGGAAGAGTGGCTGGATGTTTTAGGTACCCCTTTTTACCTCATCGCCACTGTAGCAGCGATAATTCATTAAATGATGGTGATTAACACTCTAATGGACAATTATCCACAGCATTTGTTCATGTGTCCGGATGTTGCAGTGGTGGTGTAAAGTATGAAGGTGAATATTTTTTATTTTTTAGCTTATGAAATATTTTCTGTTTGAAAATACAGGAAATGGGCAGCTTCGAAAGAAAGTTGTGGAAGCCGGAGCCGGTCCAGACAGCAGACCCCAGAGAGGCCAAAACGTCACAATTCATCTTAAAACCAGTCTTACTAATGGACCTGTGCTAGAAGAGCTGCCAAAGCTGTCTTTTACTCTCGGTGATGGGGACGTTCTCCAGGTATTATATTATAATATTATTATTAAATTATTTGAATAATCATTTCATAAAGTATTTTTAATTTCATTATCCACTATAGTTTTTTTAAGCTTTACTTAATTCATACTTATAAATGTTCTGTATTTCAGGAACCTTAATGACATGTTTTGTTGTTCCTTTTGTAATTAGGCGCTGGATCTTACTGTACAGATGATGGAAATGGGAGAAAAGGCCTTGATTGAAGCAGGCGCTAAATACGCATACGGTGCCCTTGGCAGGTTAGATTATTTTACTTATATATTAGGGATGCAACGATTCACTCAACTCACGATTCACATATAGTGTGAGCACTGAACTTCTGATACGTGCAGCATGATTGCGTACATGTATTGTGAGAGGGCCGTGTGTCACAACATCCCTGCTGTCTTCACGTGCTATCGGAAACTTCCTGTTGCCCACATATGAAGTGGCTTCATATGAGCGCTGCTGCAGTCTTAGGCCCACCCCAAATGCTCTGATTGGTTGAGACGTGTGATGACGCCCATCCCCAGCCGGTACTGATCAACATCCCACCCCTCCAGTGACCCATGGCTTGTCTGTATGTGTATTCAGAGCCAGTGAGCAACAGACTTTCATAATAATTCAAAACATGCGCTATTAAAATAATTGTCTGTGTTAATCAATTAATGCGTTAACATGATAATAATGCATTATATTGCCCAGCCCTAATAAATAAATATATGCATTTTCTTTTAAATTGTATTGAAAATTTAGTTGGGTGGTTTAATATTTTTTATTGTATACTTATGCATATGCATACTTCTATTCAGCAATGACGGATTAATTCTTTATCAAAACTGACAGTAAAGACGACATTCAGAATGTTAGCAATACAAATTCTCTTATTCTTTTTTTTTTCTCTCTCTTTCTATTTTATTTTTTAAATATGGTTTCCGCAAAAATAAAAAGCTGCACAACTGTGTTCAACATTGATAATATAAAGAAATGTTTCTCGAGCAGCAAAGCAGAATATTAAAATGATTTCTGAAGGATCGTGTGACTTTGAAGACTGGAGGAATGATGCTGAAAATTCAGCTTTAACATCACAGGAAGAAATTACATCTAAATTTCTATTCTTATAGAAAACTTTTTTTTTTTTGTAAATGTAATAATATTTCACACTATTACCGTTTTACGGTCTTTTTGATCTAATAAATGGAGCCTTGGTGAGCAGAAGAGACGTCTTTCAAACACATTGTATGATTTTTTACTTTTGAACAGAAGTGTGAGGTGTTAACCCTGCTCTGTCTGACTCTCAACCCCGTTCTTCTCCTCTGTCAGCTCTACTCCAGCGGTTCCTCCTGACGCTGATCTCCTCCTGGAGGTGAGGCTGTTGTCTGCAGAGGATGCCCCAGACCTGGAGCTCATGCCGCCCTCTGAGCGAATCAGTTTGGCCAACAGTAAGCGAGAGCGAGGAAACGTCCACTACCAGCGCGCCGACTACGCCTTTGCCGTCAACTCGTACGGAATCGCGCTACAGATCACCGAAGCAACTTCCAGAGGTGATACTGCTTCCTAGTAGAGTTCATTTCCTAATAAATCGCTGTATACATCTGCAAACATGTTACTCTTTTATCTTAGTGGACATCAGTCCACAAGAAGAGGAAGAACTTCTGGACATGAAGGTGAAATGTCTGAACAACATGGCCGCTGCTCAGCTCAAACTAGACCACTATGAAGCGGCGCTGCGCTCCTGCGTCTCCGTCCTGGCGCACCAGCCGGACAACGTCAAAGCCCTGTTCCGCAAAGGCAAGGTTGGTTTCCTGGGTTCAGGTGCATGTCATTTTCACCTGCTTTTTATTTAATAGTAATGCACCTCTGGTTTGGGACCCAGCAAAGTAGGTTGTTTCTGTCGTTTGGTTTCGGTTCCGTTTAGGTTTCCAGCCACAGCGGAGGAAAAAATGAACAGCTAGAGGTGTGTTGAGATGAAAAGTGCTGACCCGTCCCGTGTGTTTTTGTCCACAGGTGCTGGCTCTGCAGGGCGAGTATGCTGAAGCCATTAAAACACTCAAAAGGGCCTTGAAGTTGGAGCCAAGTAATAAGGTAACACAAGTGACAATTTAACAGAACAAATTTGATTAACTCTATCACTGATGATCAATGTTTTGTTTTATTTTATATTAAAAAAAAATTATATTTGTTATATCGTCTTAATTTGTTCTCTTATTTTATTTTGTATTAAACAAATAATTATATTTATTTTATTATTTATAGTTATATATTATTTATTAAAATAATTAAAAAAATGCATAGTGTTTTATAAAAAAAAAATGCATTTGTTGTTGACTATTTTATAACTTATTTTTGTTTTAGTTTTATTTTATTTTATATTGTTTTATTGGAATCTATTTTATATTCTATTTTATTTATACTATATCTATTTATATATATATATATATATATATATATATATATATTATTTTTTTCTGATCTTTTATTGAAAATTGGTATATTTTAGATTTTTATCTTTTGTCTTATTTTAATTTGAACTCATTTTTATTTTGTATCTTTTTTTATTTTCAAATTGTTTTGTTGTTTTTAAAATTGTATATCTTGTTTTTTATTCTATTTCTTAATTGTTTTATCTTATTTTATCTTTATATTATATTAGCTTTTTTTTCTGAAACGTGTATCTTCATTTTTATTAGTTCTTATTTTTATCTTATTAGTATATATATAATATATATATATATATCTTATTGTAATTTATATCTTATTTCATCTTATGTTATTCTATATTGATTTATTTTTTATATTACTTCATCTAACTTAAGTTTTATATCTTATTTAATCTTTATTTTATTTATCTTTTTTGAAAGTTGGTATGTTTTTTATCTTATTTTTTAATATATATTTTATCTTTATTTTATAGTCTTATATCTTAATTTTATTTTTACATCTTATTTTATTTTACCTTATATTTATTTTCGTATTTATCTTTTATAAAAAAATTGGTATCTATTGAGAGCCATTCTTTTATTTTCATTTGTCTTATTTTATTTTTGTGTTATTTCTTTATTGCATTAGGATAAATAGTTTGTTTGAACTTTGGTTTCTATTAAGAACTACTTGTAAAACATGTCCCAGAATCCCATGCGTTCCCCATTATAAGCAGCAGATGGAGCTGCAGACTCTCAGATTCAGTCAGACTGCAGCCAGGACACAGTGTTCAAAAACTCCCAGGATCGCATTTCTTTCCGTGTCTATAAATAGCCGGGTCCCTCCACACACTTACCATATCTAAATCAGCATTGGGCTGCTCTGCTTACACAGGCGGACGGATGAGGTTCCCTGTGTCCCTCCATCTGCCAGCTCCTGACTGCTGTATGACCAGCCTGCCACTGCCAAGCCACCTACGTCTGCACATTTACACCTCTCTCTTCTCATGTGTCTGGCCTTAAGAGACGCTCCAGTGCAGAAGTCCTTCATCCAGTCTCATTCCATCTCACCACTTTGCCTTTACCCTACTTGTTTTAGTCATTAGCCAGTAATTAAACGTTAGCGGTAATTAAACTAAATGGCAGGTTGTCATGGAGTAGTTTGACTCGGGCGGCTCCTGAAAGTCTACATTCAAAATGCCATTCACAGCCCACGCTCCTTACTTATTAATAATGACACTCTATTACATCTAATTACCCTTACTTTGTTAAGCTTCATGCTTTGAACTGTAATTTTGATGTTTGTAGGTTACGCTTTGATTTAGCAGTGTTTCTTCATCGTAGCGATTCTTTTTAAGTAACCATATAAGGTGTGGATCCGGTATTCAAATGATTCAGTTTGCAAACGAATCTTCTTTAAACCAGTTCATTGAAACAGACTGATCTGATCTGATTGATTGAGATTTGTTTGAACAATTCACGCTTGACTGTAACTGCAACATTTTCAAGATCAACTGAAATATTTAGTGATGTCTTGAAATGAATCAATGAACTTTTTTAAAAATCGGTACATTTGGAAGCAAACTGAGTGAACTCATTTGCTAAGTTAAATCAGAATGATTCCGATTCACTTGAACTATTCAGACTCAATTGTTAAACTAATCAATTTAGAAATAAGTCATTCTTTGAAATCACATGAGTTATGTAGTTATGATGCAAAATAAATAAGTGACCTGCTTTTTTTAAACCAGCCTATTAAAGCAAACTGAATGAAAGAACCAGTTCACTCAAGTGAACCTGAATGAATCCGATTCACTTGAATGATTCACACTCAACTGTTGAACAGTTCATACATGAGTCCTTTTGTAAAATCACATTAATTATATAATGATGCAAATTAATAAGTGAACTGATTTTGTCGGCCAGCCTATTGAAGCAAACGGAATGAATGAACCAATTAATTCAAGTGAATCTGAATGATTTAGATTCACTTGAATGATTCAAATCTAATTGTTAAACAGATCGGTTTATAAAAGAATCATTAATCGGTTAACTATTTCTTGAATCAGTTGAATATCCATTCACTCAGATATAGAGAGAGAGAAGAAAACTCCAGGGTCTTGATCTTGAGGACCTATAAGAGGAAAATGATCACATGTGTGTGTGATCCATATAAAGACACGTTTCATTAGTACAAGATGCTTTCACTTCTGCTTTTGTGTTCTGTGGCATTGCAGCTGATATTGGGAAAACAAGTGAATGCGATTTGAATCTTAAATCGGTTTACATCTTGACTTTTGTTAGGCTTTCACTCAATCTCTGTCAGCCCTGTCATGTTTAATCATTTTCGTGCCGCCCAAAATGTGTTGGTGTGCTGCAGTGAGCAACAGTTTCATCAGCCTGACGATACCACACACACACACACACACACACACTTTTCACTCTCTCTGCCCTTTCCTCGGCAGACCATCCATGCTGAGCTGTCGAAGCTTGTGAAGAAACACTCAGAGCAGAAAGGAGCCGAACAAGCCATGTATAAAAAGATGCTGGGTAACCCGACAAACACAAGTGTGCAGAAACACAGTGCCAAGTCCTCGTGGGTGAGAGCTTAAAACGGCCCTTTTTCAACTATTTAACACCATGCACTGCTTATTTAAGAGGCTGCATGTCTGTTTACTCTCAACAGGAAGTGGGTTTTACAGATGACAAAGTGCACATTTATGCCTTATTCTGTTAAAGGGATAGTCGACTCATAAAAAAAAAAAATGATTAATGAATTAAAAATGTTTAATCACCTTCATATTGTTCCAAACTCCTAGGTGGCAATTGTTTGAATCGTCACGTGTGAATGAATCATCGAGTTGAACTGAACTTGAAAACCGGATCAGTCAGATTTTTGCATTAGCTTGGAAAAAATAGCTTGTATTTCTCACAAAAACGTCCGCATTCTTTCGCAAAAATATTACATTACATTTCTTGCGAAACTTTTACTTTTTCTCATAAAAGTATTGCGTTTCCCTATAAAACTTGGTGTCCTCTTACAAAAGTGTTGCATTCCCCTTTGAATTCCCTTGAGAAATTCTGCATTCATTCGCAAAATCTGTTGCATTCTCTCTCAAAAATATTGCATTCCCCGAGAAACTATTTCCAGAAGAAACCTTGCATTCGCTTGCAAAAGCTTTGAAATACAGTTTTTCCGTATACCACATACATTATTTCAATCAGCAGTTGAGCTATGGAAGGAAAAACACTAAGCTTTTGAGTTATTCGTGAGGCATGAAAAATGAATAGATATGAAAAAATTACTTCGTACAAATCATTTCTTTGAGCCATTTCTTTTCTAGTTAATCTGGTTCACAAATCTAACCGAATGATTCATTGACTATTCGGACTATCTGATTCTCAAGTTCAACTCAAACCCTCACTTGTACAGAAAATGATTAGTCAATAATAATTTCAGCACTGTTGCGCTACGGGTGTCCCGAGTTCAAATCCTAAAGCCTCGTTCACACCAAGAACGACACCTATAAAGAAAATGATATTTGTGTCCACACCAGCGGACGATATCGCCTGTTTATTCTGAGCGCATGCTCGCCTGCCACTTTAAATTATTGAGCTCATTACAGCAGAATGGATTCTGATTGGCTGTCAATGTTGGTATCGTCCTAAAAGTGATTTAAACTATATTGTTTCTCTGTGCCTTTATCGTTATAGTTGTGGTGTGGACTCTGCTATTCTGTAATATTGAGAACGATTTTTAGAACTATATTGTTATCTTTAGTTATCATGCTTGGTGTTCATGTGCCTTAACTTTAGCACCTTTCTTTTTACAGAGTCTCAGCTGGAAGTGGCTTTTTGGCGCTACAGCCGTTGCGATTGGCGGTGTAGCCTTATCGGTCGTCATCGCAGCAAGAAATTAAGCAGAATTCACTGTGACGGGATGACATGATGGATGACGGTGCTGAAGACCTTGAGAAAACCAGGCCCCCAAGCACCTTTCTGACCTTCATAAAAAAAAAAAAAATTGTAATTGAAAGTAGAATGTTGTAGTTCTGTTGCTGTCCATCGCACAGTAGAGGTTTTAACTGGCATTCACTTTTTACTTTGAATGCATGAAAGATGAGGTGGGGAGAAATAGATGTCAGAAATATTATATAATTCCTATTTATGTACAGAAAAGTTCCTAGTTATAATAAAGAAATGTATTGATGTACAGAATGATGCTCTTTAGGTTGCTGGACACAGTCATGCAGAACTCTTCAATGATGTGCGTGAAGTTCTGTGATCATCTTTTGGCGAACTGAAACTTGCTTGTGAACATTCAAGAATATGATTGTACGCTTTCTCTTTAGCAGTATCTACAGGCATCTGATGCTAAAGAAAGACAACACTATTTCAGAAGTCCTTACACTGATGTGGTACGTTACTGGTTTTCACGCTTTCTTCTCCTTTATAGGCTCCAAAATATCCCTGGAATCAGCTGCTGTCCCTCAGTGATGTTCCCAGAGTTTCTCATTTTCATGACCAAACACTGCAAGGAAGTTCATACAGACTTTTTCAGTTTATTTTTCAGCTCTTACAAGAATCATTTTCATTTATTGAGTATTATTTATTTAGGATGAACAGACATGTGTCAGTTTTTTTTTTAATTCTTATGATCCTTAAATTGATTGTCTCAGATGGCCATTCTATTCCATTTTTTTTTTTTTTTTTTGTGTGTGTGTTTTTTTTAGTATTGGTAACTTTCCACATTCCCTTTGAAGTTATTTTGTATATCATATAATAAACTTTTGCACTTTCTGTTCATATGGTTGAAAATAAAGTGATTTCTTGAAAATCTGTTTAGAAATCCGAGTTACTGTATGAATTCTAAATTTGCGTTCCCTGAAGGCAATATATGGTTGCTAGGTGAAAAAAAAAGAATTAAACGTGAATGGTGCTAACAGAGGAACAATACAATGCGTTCTTGCATTGCCAGCTCTTTTATGACGTACGCATTCGATGTGAACGTTCTAAGCGAACATTCTATTTAAAGTGTGAGTTGTAATGAAATAGAGAACGTGACGAAACCTCGTCCCTCTAGTTGGACTCTGGTGGGGCATTCCCTATTCAAGTTTTTTTTTCCAGACACTGACGTTTTTCTGACGCAATTCTGTGAAGTGAGAAGCGTTCAATTCAAAAGCTTCCCCCAAGCCCCCAGCCAAGAGTTTTCCAATGTACAAATACTCTACCTAACCTGGTCAAATCACAAATTTAAAGTCATATAAGTTTGCTTTATTAATTTTTTATATATTCGAAAAAATAAATAAATGTATCATGACTCATTGTGATTACGCCATTCATCGGTCATTTCCAGCGAAGTCCAACCCGAGAGAGTCGAGTCGGATCTTTTCAGTGAAACGGTTCATGATGATTCGTTCACCAACTGAACTGAGCGGATCTCGAGTCAACAATTCTGACTGAAATAACCTGTTGTATTATTGAACTTTCAAAGTAACAAAATTCAGCAGCAAGTGCTTGACATATTTCTCATATTAACACATTTTGTAAATACAAATGAAACACTTGTAATAAAAAAATAACAAATGAAAATAATACAGGTGCTTCTCAATAAATTAGAATGTAGAGGAAAAGTTCATTTCAGTAATTCAACTCAAATTGTGAAACTCATGTATTAAATTGAATTCACACAGACTGAAGTACATTATGTCTTTGGTTCTTTCCACCATTTTGATGATTTTGGCTCACATTAAAAAAAAAAAAAAACACCAATTCACGATCTCAACAGATGATGGCATATGATGACATGCCAATCAGTTAATCAACTCAAAACACCTGCAAAGGTTTCCTGAGCCTTCACTCTTCACAAGGAGTGTAAGTCACAAAAATTCATTGCCAATAAGCTGGCTGTTCACAGAGTGCTGTATCCAAGCATGTTAATAGAAAGTTGAGTGGAAGGAAAAGGTGTGGAAGAAAAATATGCACAACCAAACGAGAGAACCGCAGCCTTATGAGGATTCTCAAGCAAAATCGATTCAAGAATTTGAGTGAACTTCACAAGGAATGGACTGAGGCTGGGGTGAAGGCATATAGACGTGTCAGACAGTTGTTGTATTCCTCTTGTTAAGCCACTCCTGTACCACAAAAGATAAGTTAAATTCATTTAGCAGAGACAGTTCTTTGGGCTTTATGATTTTTAAAGACTACAGAGTTTAAATAAGCTTTAAAGGCTTTTAAAACTGGCAATTTTAGTTTGATTATTATAAAATTTCCACGATAATAAAAAGAGATCAATAATAGATAACAGCTTAATAAGCAGAAGTTATGTTACTTTTTAATCGCCAAATTAGCTGGAAAGTTCTTAAAAAAGTTCACGATTTGATATTAAATGTCCATACCTGTTCAGTTTTAAACTAAGATATGTAAATGAACTTAACTTTTGTGCAGAATTTTATTTAGGATCAAGATAAGGTCTAAATAAATCATACGGAGCACAAAACCAGTCATAAGTATCAGTGGTTATATTTGTAGCAATAGCCACAAATGCATTGTTTGGGTCAAAATGATTGGTTTTTCCTTTATGCCAAAAATACTTAAGATATTAAGTAAAAAAAAAAAATTCCATTAAGATATTTTGTAAATTTTCTACTGTAAATATATCAAAACGTAATTTTTGATAAGTAATATGCATTGCTAAGAACAACATTTGGACAACTTTAAAGGTGATTAAAAAAAATTTTTTTTTTAGATTTATATTTTCTTTTATTTATTTATTTTTGCATTGCAACCATCAAATCCAGATCTTCAAATAGTTGTATCTCAGTCAAATATTGTCATATCCTAACAGACCATATATCAACCGAATGCTTATTTATTCAGATTTCAGTTAAGAGTATAAATCCAATTTTCAAAACATTGAACCTTATGACTGGTTTTGTGGTCCACGGTCTCATATTTTATCAGGACTGCAGAACCGAGACGATATAAACCCCCAAATCCCTCAATTTAATTTGTTATAAACATCAATATGTCTTTTTAGAGCGATGATTATGATGCTGGTGTAGAAGAACAGCTGAATCGTTTCAGAACCGGATCTTTGAGAGGAACTGTTCGAAAGAACCGATTCCCGGAAAAGCCTCAGACTTCCCATCACTGGTCATCTCTGTCATGATTACCCCGAAGCCCCGCCCCCTCCCGCCTGTACGTAATTCACGGCTCATGAATAATCATGTCCCTCGCTCGCTCGAGCTGCTTGTTGCGTTCACGGCGGAGGCGCGTGAGCGTGGTGGGAAATGCGAGCAAGATGGCGGCGTTGAAGGAGGAGCAGTGCTACGGACTGTCCTGCGGAAGAGTGAGCAACGGCAGCAACATCTCCGTCTATCACGTCAAGCTGACTGACAGCGCGCTGCGAGCGTTTGAAGACTACCAGAGCAACAAGGTAAGACGCGCGTCGACCGCAACGCGAGACTAGAGAAACCGTGCTAACAGGCTAAGAGCAGGCGACAGTTATTTATTTCCCTGCCTGACAGCAAACCACCCTCTCAGCTGAAGAAATCCCCCTCAGAGCGAGCAGCAGCCTCGGCTTCCTTCTCAAGCACTTTATACACCAGTGAAGCATTAATTAACCAACCCGCTGGTGATAAAACACAATAATTTGTCTAATGTGTGTTGGTCTGCTGGAAGACAGTCTAGTTTGGTTGAAAGTAACTGGGTTCCAAGGATCCTGGAAAAACCTGGAGATGTCTGGGAATTGTAGGATTGTGGTTTCCAGGTCAGGGAAAGTCATGGAAGTTGAGTAAGTCTTAAAGTGGCATGGGAATCCCACTGATGAGTAGGCTTTTTTTTAGTTTTTTGTTATGCTGGACTCTCAGCCAGGGGCCCGGGGCCCTCAGCTAATGTCCAAAATGACAAGATCGCTCAATTAAAGCAAATGGGAAATGAACCAGAAAGGTTGAGAACTATTGTATCGTTTGAATATGTGTATTGCGCGCACACACATTGTAATGTAGATTAAAACTTGAGTGATATTTCAGAGAAAATTGTAATAAATCGAGTTAAATAATCTGTATCTAACATAGTATTCTCTCTCTCTCTCTCTCTATCTATACATTAATATAACTTCAGATATTTCTATTTATTAAAATATATTACAATATGTATTATAATTGTACCAGTCTGAAATAATTATTGAAATTCGTTACTCAATTGTCAACTAAATGCCTTATTCCTCTTTTCTTTTTTTGTCACGGCACAATCAAACAATTATTTGTTTATCTAACATGCCAACAAGCTTATCTACTTAAAAAAATTCAGATTAAAGAATGTGAAGTAGTCAGAATTGTATTAAACCCATGACCTTTGTTGAATATGTAAGTAAAGGTTAAACGGACGCTAGTGCTCAATTTTGCATTGAAGTTTGCATTTGATACGAAAGATGCTTCTTTCCGCCTAGAAGCCAGAACTCATTGTTTCGATGTTAAATCAGCCCTGTTATTAATTGGCCCTCCCCAGTTTTAGGTGGACGCTGTTTTCCATGTAGCAAAGCAGTGAATCCGTGTCTTTGACAGATCGTAGGTTGTTAATGCCATTGGATTCTATTGAGCGTCAACACGGTAGCCACATCTTCAAAACGCCAAGATGAGCGTCCGCAGACCAGCAAAGTAAATATTTAAAGTCATGTTTGGAGTCGATAAACTTGGTTTGGGTTCTCGTTTTTTGGATTAAAGGTTCGCGAGCTGCTGCAGACGCAACCGGGCCGGTCAGGTGGACGATATTTGATAATAAAATGCATTGATTTGTCTGCATGGTTTCTGATCAAAGGGAGGTTTGGTAAAATAAAACAAATGCAACTCGATCCAAGACGCGACAAAGGCCGGGTCTCTCTGTACTCAAACTAGAGTGAAGTTGAGTCACTCTTCTGGTGATCTCAGTAAATTGGACGATAGGAGTAAAATTACAGCTTTCGGTCTACACCCAAGCTTACACACCGGGGGTAACAATTGGATGAAACCGTGAATGTCTGCTTCTTTAAGTCTGCTTTGAGTATTGCTGTCTTATGTAGTGATTACTGTGGCATATTCTTTAGGTGATATGTGAAACTCAAGTCGACTGGCTACATGTGACACTGTGAGGGAGGCTGAAGCTCTGCTTGGGAGTATTTTTAGCTGCACAAATGCTACTAGTAAGTTTAGAGTCGGTCTTGGTTTGGTGTATTTGCATATTTGAATGTGCTTTTATTGCTCAGGGCTATTCTGGTTGCCTGTGAGAGATGTCTAGCTGTATATGGGAATTTTGAAACTTTGTGTAAATGTGGTTGAATCACTGTGCTCTGATGAACTCGATGATTTTTAATTGTTGCAGTAGTCAGAAACATGGATTGAAATGCATTTGGTGTCGTTTCTTCATTGCGTGTTTTAAACTCACGTGACTGGTGTCGCGTAACACGTGCACATGCGCTGACGTTGTATAATGTGTACTGGATTTCACCAACCCTATATCTGTTGATTGACAACATAACCTTTTTACCTAAATGGACTGTTGTAAATAATATTTTAGAAAATTGAGTTAACGTGAAACATTTACAGCCTTAAAAAATAATTCACGCTATTGTTTTTTTTTTAATGCGAGATGTTTGTTGTACATGGTTAATTTTTCACAATTTGGTGTTTGTATATACTCTTTATTTATTTGTTTGTTAATTTTATTTTAATATACTATTATTTGAAATTATTTGTATTGGTCTAAATTTTAGACCTTAAGTATATATTGCTGAGACATTGTAAAAATATATTAATAATAATATTACTATTATTAGCATTATGTATGCATTTAAAAATAATGAATAAAAATATGTTTGATTTATAGATCATATTAAATTAGTCTGAAAAATGTATTTCAGTTCACAGTTGTCAACTAAAGTGCTTTATTCTACTTTTTTTCTGTCACGGTGTAATGAAAAATTCAAATTTCTTTTTTATTAATTTTAACAGAACTTTACAAACTTGGCAACCATATCTCCTAAAGAAGTTATAATAATAACAATGCTGAATTTATTATAATATTCTTGTTATTAATAGTAAATATGATTTTAATCAATCTGTATTGGTCAGTCAATCTCTTTAAGTGTGCACTGATTTTTATTCTATTTGCTCTAATCTAACACTTCAAGTTAATATTTAAAAACACTAATAATTTAAGGCGAATGTAATTTTTGTGAATGCTGTGCAGCTGAAATGAATTTGGTTGATTTAGTTTAGTATTTAATTTTAGACAATTATATTAGAATTTTAATATAGTACATTTTTTGTTAAAATATGTAAAAGTATTTAGCTTTATTTGCCAGACTTTTAGTGTCAGTGCATCCCAAGTGAAAATCAGAATTTTGACCTCCTTATGTCTTCTCATTAGGTTGCATGATTTGCTGTGTCGTTAAAAAAGTCTGCAGCTCAGGAAACTTCTGCTTAATTCAGTCTAATTCTGACCGGAAGGAACCATTGTTGTGCACTTGACTTTCACTTCAGCCGTAGATGACCAGCTTGCCTCACATCTGCACTTTAGCTTCTTGAAGAAAACAACAAAACGTAGAGGTTGTGTCGGTCGCTTGGTCATCTGGTGAATGCTGTATTTGGATGAGAGCTGGGCTTCACCTCTTCTATTCTTGATGCTTGTTTGAGAGAGAAAAACACTGGTAGTCAGAATGACTTGGCTCTGCAGATAAATAGGTCAGCCGTATTACTGGGCCGCCTTGTTGTTTGTATGTCAATGGGGAAATGCATTGTGGCATCTTGGTTTATTGCACATGGTTCCTTTTTCTGTTTGTTGTAACTTTGAGTCCGAAGGTTTTGTTTTATCCAGCAGAGGTTTGTCACCCAGCAAGCAAAGATCGTTTCTATAGAGATTTAAAGGAATAGTTCACATGGAAATGGAAATGCTGGGAAGTCATACGCGTTTTTATTTGAATTTTTAACAACATTAGGGGGAAGCAGAACTTCAGTTTTTGGGTGAAATGTCCCTTTGAGATATGTAATTGCAACAGCATACATTACTAAGAAAATTCGATAAATTCGAATTAGATTTTTTTTATAAACTTCACGCACTTGAGTTTTTATTTTATTTTTTTATAATTGAAAGTGAAGTACAAATGTTTTGGTACTTAAATTTGCATAATTGGATAATTGAACTTTGTGCAGTTTAAAGTGTTTTCTCCGATGATACATTTAAACCATTTGTGGTAAAGTCCTTTGCCAACAAGCCACTTCACAAAGTTTCAGCCAAACAAATTAGACACAAATCTACTCCAGGATTTAATTTAATATTTATTTTTGTTGGTCACAGTGAAGTGAGTCCGTGCTGCTGACATGTTCACCTGTTGTAGTTTATCACATTGTGTGCATGAGATATGGATGCTGAAACGGTCGAAATGTGTCGCTAGAAAAGTGCCAAAACTTGCAAATGTGGGGACGTTAAGTCACAATTACTTTCCTTGTTTTTGTTGTTTAAATTCCACAGTGGAAAGAAAAACAGAATTGCGAGATGTAAATTTAAAATTAAGGAAAATGTCAGAATCTTTAGAGAAACTTTTAAAAAAAAAAAATTTTTTTATCACAATTCAAATTTTTTTTTTTTTTTTTAAGAATTCAGTTTTTTTTTTTTTAATTCTGAGTTTATATTTCTCAATTCTGCCTTTTTTATTTTCTTAGAACTGTGAGGTTCTAAATATGACCGCTCTAAGTTTATGGCTTGCAATTCTGGGGAAGTCTGAACTGTGAAATGAAAAGTCATAAATCCTTTTTTTCAGTGTTTTATTCCGCGGTGGAAACGAGCTTCCATAAGATAAGCCGCATTGCTATCAAACTGACATGTAAGAGAGAATCCAGTTGGACTCGGTCTGCTCTCAAAAGAAAGTCCGACTCCTGGCGCAGAGTTTTAAGGAGTCAATAGTTGAAGTAGTTCAGAGGTTGTTCTTGGATTACAGGTCGGCCGTGCCAGTTTCTACGTTCTGCTCCTCTGGAGACTAGCATGTAGTGTACAGATGGCTTCAGTCAGCAGGCTGCACAAACACTCATTAAAGGGCCATAATGATCTTGGGAGGATGTTTATCTACCCTTTCTTGATGGGTAAACTACATTACATGCTGGGTGTTTTGCCCCTGCATTTGGTGTTTGGGGTTATCGACCTACGTAATGGCTTGTGTGACACCGGAGGGAGAAGCACAAGCATCGGCGTCTTCGCCTTCCTCTTAGTTTGCATTTCTGTGCAGCTCCACAGGTGACTGCCATTGATTTGTTGCTAAAGCTGTAGCTTTATCTGACCGGTGCCAAGCCTGGTGCTATGACACGTCCACAGGTAGTTTAAAAGGCATAGTTCATCTCAAACAAAGTGAAACTCACCCTCATGTTGTTCGACACCCATCTGACTGAGTTTTTGTTAAACGTCAAAGATGAAGTTAAGCAGAATGTCTGAGCTCCTCTTTGATGGTTGTGGTCACCATTTACTTATATTTAATGTAAATGATTTTTTTTGGGTGTGTGAACTTTTAAGCTGTGACTTTAAAGTTGCTGCATGTCAGATTTTGACTATGTTTGCAGATATTTAAGAAACATGCTAAGTTAACATACTTGTTTATCTGAAAACGATAGTCGGTTATTCTTCTTTGAAAATGTGTTTCCGGGCCGGAACGTTGGTCTCCGTTTTGGTTTATGAAACCCGTCTACTGCCAGTTTCCCCAAATGTATTTCTGCACCTCTGGTTGCCAGTTGGTGGAAAACAGTACATTTCATTTAATTAATTCTCAAGTGTGCTCATTCCTGTTTGTGTCATTAATCTGGCAAGAGGCTCCTGGTGGAAAAAATAAAAATAAACTCCAATATTTTGAATTTGGACTGCAATACCTAGTTCAACCACTCGGTGTCAATCATACAAATAGCACCTTTAAATAGTCACCGAATATAATTTTTTTTTAGTAGTGTAGCAACTTTTAGTGAATCGCTTCGCTCCGACAATTCATTTTAATTGTTCAAACACGGATCTTCTGTTTAATTACTTAATATTCATTACTTACTTAATATGCAGCAGGATTTAATGTATTTAAGTAATTACGGTTTCAGTGTTTTGTGAGCTGTTTGAGTTAGCACACCCTAGGGCTGCATGATTAATCGAATGCGATTTTGTCATTAGCATTTTTTCAGTAAAGCCGGTTCTGTAATCAGCAGTGAATCGTCATCACGTGCTTTCAGATGGAGCAGCATTTAGTACAAAGAGCCATAGTTCATTGACACAAAAAGCTTTTCAGTGAACTACGGCTCTGTGTAATAAATGCTGCTTCATCTGAAAGCATGTAATAAAAAAATACCACATTTAAAAGCATTTTTACTCCAAACTCACTTCATAATGTCAGGCGAGTGTTTGAAATAAATCCTTCTGTCATATGATGTAGCTTCTTACATAAAGCATGCAACATTTCATAGAATTCTTAGCAGTGATAAAGGCATTGCATTATCAATATACTTTAATATAAAATAATGAGAACTCCGATAAACCATATATAGTCATAAGTCGTGTGTTTATTAGTTATGCTGAATCAATGAAAGCAGCTAAATCTTCTGTTTATCCAGCTACCGCTATAGGCACTTCCTGGGTTTCTTTCAGAGCCAATGTGGATTTTCAGTGCTAGAGCGCCCCCTTGCCTTCAGATGGAGATTTACTGTGGATCACAGAACTGTGCTTCACTGCGCATGACAATCGAAGCTTCTGTCGGATCGTGATTTCAATTCCATTTTAATTAATCGTGCAGCCCTAGCACACCCCTAATGAAGATTTGTTATTCTACAGTATATGATATTATAACACCATTAAATCATTTTATGTTGTAGTTTTGATTTTATCAGAAAAATCGCAATTCGCAAGACTTTATGGTGACATAACCATGACATTTGATAACATGAACTCAGAACAAACCAGTCAAGTAGTTATTTGTCCATTTAGACTTGAGGATACATTGAGACAACATTGATCGCAAACCTTGTTGCACAACCTGACTGCAGTAGATGGACCAGATTGTGACTGGATCCACGTGGAGGTCAGTCACTGTGGCATGGATATTTAAGGAATGCTGATACTACGTTTTTCAGTGCTGGAACTAGGGCTTGGTAAACCAGAATTAGTGCCAAATATGACTCTGAAATGTCAGGCTGTCATGAGACCGTTGCACTTTGTGTTGAGGTTTCATTTTGACCTTTTGACAGTTTTAGATTGTAAGCCTAAAATTGCTGTTAAACCATTTCAGTCCTGACTATGATGTTATCTGTATATTGCAGTTCCAAGGTCCAGATTTTTCTCATTTTAAAATCTGAAAACGAAGGAAACTTATGCTCATTACAAACAGGTTTTTGATTTATTTAGCAATTTTGGTGCATTCCTACTCTAATTTTAAAGAACCAATCTATTTGATGACAAACATAATTTATAAATATTTAGCTTATTACACACCGCAACTGTTGTTGTTGTTTATGGTCAACAAGTGATATGGTGACTGGTACTATAAATATAGATCAGACAACACAATTGTCAACTAAAACAGAAAACTTTTGGGCCATTTGTTTACAACAAGTGCCTTTTTGGTGGCCAGAAATCAAAATAGTTTAGGCATAAACAAATTTCAAAGTGTCTCTGCATAAACAAAAAAAACGTGAGTTTGCGGAAAGGATGTCATGTGATTTTGTGAATTACGTGTCTGGGCTATAGGTATATGTGTGCAGGTGTGTAGTGTTTCTTTACAAAGTGACATTGCCATCTACTGGCCTGGCATGCAGAAGGTAGTGGGGTTTTTTTTTGCACCTTTTTTTTTTTTTTTTTGAGGCAGTTGTCGTCGTAATTCAGGAATTTTCAAAAAATGCAAAGGAAAAACTCTCACTGTTGTCATGTAAACATACCCTAAATCTAAAAGAAAATAGGCCTATATATTGAAGATAAGTCTAAAAAACACATTTGAGAGAAAAAATGTATATAATTCTTAAATATCCTGCTTACTGCCAACTCCTTTGTATTGTATTGTACTGGTCATCATATCACTTAAATGATTTTGGTCGAGGTCAAAATTTCCATATCTGTGCATTGTGCATATCTTGCGTCGTCCAAAATTAGTGCCAGCGCTCTGCCTAGATCTGCGTTGTGTGATCCGCTGGGGTTCCTACTGTGAGTGTTGGTCCGGAGCCACCCTCTGTCCCAAGGTTAGCGCTGTGGAACATTCTGGGCTCGTGTCCCAGAGAATAGTGACATGTCAGCAGCCCATTCAAATGAACAGGCTGAGGGCTGCACTCTTTTTAGGGCTGTAGAGAGTGATTGGCTCGGTTTGATGCCTGTATTTAAACCGCTTCTGTTGAGATCTGATGTGGATCGTCATGTTTATCTCTAACTTATTTTCTATTGGAAAAAGAGAACTACAGGCCTGAACTTTTTTTTTTTTTTTTCTTTAGTTCAGATTTTTCTTACCTTCCCCTTAGATTTTTAATTATTTTAATTGTCACAGAATGCATTAATAGAATGTTCTCTTAATTAATGAAGTAAAAATTGTAAATTTGTATAGTACAATACCAGCTCATTTTTACAGCTTCTATGAAGACTACACTTCATAAAACACTTGCTGAAATCATTACTGATCACTTTATAATGGAATTACATTTTGCAGGGTAGCCACCATATTTAATTTTAATCAACTGACCTGAAATGCTCTCTCACTGGCCATCGGCTCGTCCATATTGTTGAGCCCTGAAGTAATAAATCCTTCAGTCTTCTCAACTAGACCTAATTATCCTCTGTTGCAGTTCATAAGAACCTACATTGATGTATTATTCTAAACCTAAACAACTGGGCTTTGTGTGTGTAGAATATACATGAAGTACAAATTTCCTGTGTCCTGTCTTCTGTGAATGTACAGATGCCGATAATTACCGTAGCATTGGATTTTGACGTACAAAGCCTGTACTGGCGGTGTAATGTCTCCATTATGTGTGCCTATCTCAGTCGCAGATGGAATCAAAGGGATGATTTATTCATTTCCTGATGAGAGCCAGAACCCTGTTGACTGAACACAGTGCATCACTGCATCTGTACTATTTGAAATGAACCATGATAACATGCTACTGCAGTCTTAAAATTTCAGCTGGGATAGGATGAGATGGTGACCAGTTTTGCCTTTTTTTGCATTACCTGCTTTGTGCCTCCTGTTGCCCAAGTCATGTTGATTTATGAATGTTCTCGATGAGATAAGGGTGAAAATCTTGAGCTAAATTGTAGAGATGCTGTTATTTTACAAAAAGGTTCATTATCTGATTTAAGATGACCTTTTTAGTTGATTTGAAAGCCTGAAACATACTATGTAGTAAGTCATCACGAAATATACTAAAGTAGGTTGCAGTGAGAACAGAACAGACCAGGCATACAGACGTAACGCCAGGTTCACACTCCATACATCTGTGGTGCGTATGCAGTGCATAGTTTTTTTTCCTGTGCTGATGTTAACAGATCAGTCAACGTGTGTCAAAATCGTGATTTTAAACTCCTTTCATTTTATGCTCACGCTGTCTGAGAGACAGATTCTGAGCGCTGTCAGAGAGGCGTATGTAGAAACTTGTTTTTGCTGCTTTACCATTGAATAACCATTAAATACGTACACTGGTATATGTGTCAAAAAGCCCACCTTTGCAAGTATCCTTGTAAACACTGTAGTTTAGGTCTTAAGTTAAAGGGAACAGTCAACAGAGAAAATGTGTAACATTTGATCCGGGCAGCTCTTATAATGACAGCAGTCTGTCATTCCTGTTAATCAAACAACGAAAGCGACAATCTCTCACTGCTTTTGACTGAATCACTTTTGTAACTTTTAATAAGAAACATTTAATTTACACGGGGAAGAATATGCAGTGTTTTTGTACATTTGATTTCTTAATACGATGTATGTAGCCAGAGCCCTAAAATTAACATTTTCCAAGCGCCAAATCAGAGTAAAAATCTGCATTGGTGAGTATATGTAACAGTGTCAGTTGCTAGTTGGCGGGTAAAGCTTTTATGAAGTATAACAATGCAATGTAGTGGGAACAACAGCCCATTTTTTTAAAATGTGCTGTTTCTGATGGAAGCAAATAAAATAATCTTTTCTGAAGACGAGATCTTCGTGATGGTTAAGCTTTTCTGTCATAAGTGTCCAGAGTGAATCAAATAATAGGATACAAACGGACTGATCAGGTCAGAGCAGAGTGTGATGGCCAGCTTGTCCCCAGACACAGTTCTAATAACTTTTACCTGAGAAGATATTGCGGCTTCATTTTGGAAGTAACTTTTCCCTTCTTTATTGTTCATAATCTGAGAATGCGGCGACAAATACCTGGAGTTATGCTGCAGAAACAGTGCAATGGACTAGGCTATAGTTGAAAAGGTTGCTTGTTGACGATGAGCCACTTTAAACAGCTCACCAGTTGTGCTTCAGTGGTTGAAAACCATACAATTATGTCAAAATAAGTGGATTTGGTGAGTAACCTTGTGAACATTATTTGTTTACATAAAATTTAGGCTAGTTTTTTTTTTTTTTAGGATATTGACACTTGATAAGAATTATAAAATGTGTATATGGTATAAAAAAATATCATAAAGACCTTAGTTAAAGCAAAATGAACTAGGCAATATTGTGATTGTTCACCTCTAGCAGTGCACGTTAAAGTAAATAGTGTAAATTTAGGCTCTGACAACCTCTTTAAACAAACCCTAAACCTTAATTATGCGTAGTTGCGATGCTAGTCTGGTGGGATCTGCTTGGCTGACGTCTCTCCAAAACACCACCTGTCCTCCCCGCTGATACAATCTTCCGCTTTTCTTTACGGTTTCCTTTTTTCCCCTCAACGTCATTATCCGAGGAAGGAAGTGCGACACGTTTTGTTTACACTCAGTGGTTTGCGAAACTCTTCCTTCCGAAAAACGAGTCCTCGGTGACTGGTGCAACTAACCAGACCAGATCTTCTCATTCTTTTTTTTTTTTCTTTTCCTCTTTCTCTCTCTCGTTCTCTCTGAACTTCAGTATGATTCATCCAGCCAGACGCTTTCCAGCTCATCTGACTCGCTAATTAACACCAAAGCACCTTGTTTGAGATTCAGTCGTTTGATTGGCTGATTGGATGCTTTTCCGGCCTGACATTAATGTAATAAGTGCCTCGCACTCCGATTTATCCGTCAACCCGAGATGAACCTAGCTTGTTTACTGAAACCGCTTTGAAGTCGATGAATGCTTGTCCATAAAAGATGCATGTTTTAGTCTGAAGTGGGTTGTAGGTGGCATGATAGCTTTAGACAATGATAGCCGGAGTTGAACCTTTCATATTGAAGTAGTCTGTGTTACTCAAGGGCATGTAGTCGACGTAGTTTACTCGTGTGCGTAATTGTCCCAGAACACTCTCTATAAATGTCATCGACTAGACTTTACGGAGTGCCATGGGTCTGGTTTGTTGACTTGATTGTGGTGTTTTTGTTGGTTTTCTTGGCACATTCTCCAGTCTTTCGAGAGCCTGCTGAAGCTGCTCTTGCCTGATCTAAAGCTCTTTATATTGGGAAACAGACCACATGGCTCAAGCGGGGAATTACTTGTAAAGCGTCCTCTTATTGCACTTGTGCGTCCTGTGTTTGACATCTGAAATGCCAGACGTGGTTTCGGGGGTGTAGAGGTTTCTGCTGCATAGAAATAGTGTTGATCAAACAGTCTTCACGTGTTTATTGGTGCTTGATCCCTTCTTGAAGTATCTGAGAGCGTCTTGTAAATTTAAACTGCTTTGACTAATGGAAATGCCAATGCTTGTTAACTTGAAATGCATAAAACATAAATCCGGTTATGATTCCTCGTTTTATAATTTCTCCTAAACTGTGCTTGATGTCTAGAATCTTTTTTTAATTATTTTTTTATTTACTGTACTTCTAAAGTCAGGGTAATAGATGTACAAGTTTTTAAATATACATTTTATTTAAATTAATCAATGTATACAATGCAATAAAAAGCATTTAAGTGCAATTTTAACTATTAATATCAAATATTGTTACATACGAAAATTAAGTTGACAGGAATGGTAATTTAAGTGTAATTTATAGATCCTGTAATTTTATTAACAAATATTTAAATGTTTAATCACATTATAAAATGTATAAAAAATACATTAGGCCTACTTATTAATTGATATACAGTGGTTTTAATTACATTAATATATAAAAAGATTACGTGTAGTCATTAATTGCATTGCTTATATAAAATATTTTTAAATGATTAATTTAAATTATTTAATATAAAGTATTTTACATTAATGATCTGATAATTTTACTTATTTAAATTACTTCTATTTTATATATATATATATATATATCATTATTTTAATTGCATTGTTTGAAAAATTAAGTTTTATATTAATGATTTGAGAAACGTAATATTTAAATGACTTGTATAAATGATTTTTGTTACTTATGAACTAATTGATAAATACCAGAATTTTAATTGCATTGTTACGTTACTTGTTCATATTCATGACAGAGAAGATAAATATAACATCATTATATTTGTGTATATACACAAATAAATTTGGATGTGAATGATGTTTAGTTAATTTCTGAATAATGATTAATTATTATTATTATTTTTTTTTTTTTCTTATTTTCTTTTTATTTTTTTTTTGCAGGGCCTGACGTCTAAACCATTAATAGGATTCAAAGGAAACCAAGGGGTGAGTATGCAACTTTATTTTAAACTTATGTTTGTTTAGTGGCTGTAAACCACTTGAGACGATGATTGTCTTGTTCCATCATGGAGCCGCAGACCTTGCGTGAACCCGGGACTCTCCCCAGTTCTTGTGAAGTGTCCTGGTTGTGAAGCTAATGCGACAGCACTGAGACTTCCTGCTACACAGTCATCCATCGCTGAAAAAACCACAATATCCTCTGCTCGTTGTTGCAAAATCAGCATCGAATCACAGACGGTCATCAGTACGATTCTGCAGTGTGTCTTTATCTCCACTTTCTTGGACGAATAAGACAGGAAGGTGTCTTTAAGATCGTAGTCTGTAGCTGTAAACACATGCCCCACGCTGGCATCAGACATTTCCTCCTCGCTTGAGATCAGAACCCACATGCTTTGTTGTTGTACCTCGAGTTTTGTTTTTTCATGAGTTCAAGCTCAGCTCAGACCTGACAGTGAACAGCCCAAGAAATGTTCATTCTGCTTTTATCTGCATCTCATGTTGAAGAATGCGGTTTTTCTGCCTCGGAGCCATTTAAAGTTCTCCTGCACACATCTTCTGTAAACATGCAGACACACGGCCGCAGTTGATACAAGCAGCCAAATAAAACCACCATGTTCTCTGATTTGGAGAGGTGACGTTTATGGTGGATGTTTCCAAATCTTCCAGCCAGTAAAATTAAGAATCTGTCATTATCCGTATTTTTCGGACTATAAGTCGCACCTGAGTATCAGTCGAAAAATACGTCATAAGGAAAAAAACATAAGTCACACTGGACTATAAGTCGCATTTATTTAGGACCAAGAATCAAGAGAAAACATTAGGGCGCTCTGTTTATTAGGGGTAGACTACAGGAGCACTGAGCAGCATAGAGCGCCTTCTCATGACTGGAGACGGTAATGTTTTCTCTTGGTTCATTTCTCCTGGTTCATGTCAAATTAATTTTGATAAATAAGTCGCACCTGACTATAAGTCGCATGTCCAGCCAAACTATGAAAAAAATGCGACTTATAGTCCTGAAAATACGGTACTCGCCTCATGTCTTTCAAAACGACGTTTCTTTCTTTAGTGGACCAGAAATTCTGTTATTCTTTTAATTAAAAATAAAAAGGTAATAATATTTTATAATGTTACCGTTTTTACTGCAAAATCAAATAAATGCAGAGCCTTGGTGAGCACAAAATTTTTAAAAACAAAATACTGCCCCCAAATGTTCAAAAATCGTGTACATTTAATAAAGTAATTACAAATAAAGTTGAGTAAATTTAATAGTTTATACAGTATTATACATTTTATTTAAAAGTAAATAATTGAAAATTATTTAATTGAAAAGAAATTGTAATCGCAATAAAAATCACTTGGTGTTTTTACTGCATTTTTAATCAAATACAAACAAATGTATCCTTAGTGAGACTTAAAAAAAATATATATATTTCAAAAAAATTTCAAATAGTAATGTAAATCTAATTTTAAAACTAATAAATTAAGTTTTTTTTTTTTTATAAATAAGTTGAAGTTTTAAGTTCAGTCTGTCTCTTCTCAGATCACAGTTTGTTGCCCCGGTGGATTGAGGCGGAAGTTTTGGCCTCTGTAATCCACGCTAAACGTTACTAGCGCTAACTGTTAAGTGCACTGGATTTCACACTTTGAAGTGCGTCATGTTTTTTGGCCTGTGACTCAAGCTCTTCCTCTCTTCTGTGGGTTTTTTCCTCTCAGCGCAGACATCTACAAACTGAAGTCAGGAGCCGTCTCATGCTTTCTGAATGAAGAAATTAGAAGTGCAGTTTTAACGACTAAAGCTGCGACGTTTCAGCCAAAGCGGGTAATAAAACGCAACAATAGAAAAGGCGTTAACTGCTAATACAAGTCGTGATTGTGACAGGCAGAGCTTGCTGAATCTCTGCTGTGGCAGTGTGAAGAGCGAAGTGAAGCGTTGAGCAGAGCGAGTTTATTTCTAATCGGCCACCTGCAGGCCACACACACACACACGTGTGAGGAACCTTGAGTAAACCGTGTGTCTGTGAGCGAGAGAGAGACACGGCACAGTGTGTCCCGCTGCAGGGGTCCTCCAGCGCCTCGGTCAGGGCCACGCTCTCTGACAGCTCACCCACAGCGGTGGAGCGCCACGTTACCAGACAGGGTTTTATTAAGGATTTACAATGTTAATGTACGGTTTTCAATCAAATTAAAAATATATAAAGAATTTGAATGAATAAATTGGTGTGATTTGAATTAATTAAACTGGTGAACTTGGTGATCAACTAAATTTAACAAATAATAGAAATAAATACTTTAAAAATATTTCAATTTATAGCGTCCTTGTTGTCGTCTATTATTCTTTGAATTAAGTCTTATTTTTTATTGATAAAACTGATCATTTTTAGAATGAAATAAGAAAAATGCTAATAACAATAGACTTGTTTTATTTACAATCAAAATATGCCTTAATTACAAAAACCTCAGATATAATCATTTGAAAAATAAAATGAAAACATATATATACATCTTATATTTTAGTCCTTATTTTTAAAAATGTGAATAATTATGTAAATGTAAAGTGAATAATGACTTAAAATGAATAGAGTACTTATAAATACTAATACTAATATAAATACTACTAATATAATGTCATGTAATTAACACACTCTGTAATGGTGTTAAAGGTCTGTTTTAGCTGAGTTTAAGGAGATTTGTCTACTGTGCAGGAGCTCACACATCTAGACCAGTTCACACTTCTCTTGTCGCTGCCTGGGATGCAGTGAATGTTGTATTTTTTCATTTATTTAACAAGGCCGACAGTGTGGCCAGTCACACAAAGCAAGTGTCAGGAAAGTGCTGTAAATGACTGCCGTGTGTGTGTGTGTGTGTGTGTGTGTGTGTGTGTGTGTGTGTGTGACAGCTGCTGCCACCGTTCAGTTGTTGGCTGTAGTTTGGCTCACGACGGCGAGTCTGAGACTCGTTTGTTTGCGGTCATCTCAGGTGTTCTGCTGTTGGTCTGTATGGCTGCACATTAATGGCTGGAGATTACAGAAGACCCCTGAGGGTCACAAACAGCAGTTGTCATAAGTGGTCAAGTGCGGATCTTTAAAAGATGATGCTTTTGCAGTTTGGTCACTGTAGGAAAACTCATGGATGACACACAGACACACACACACACACCATCTACCATGATCTCAAACCGTTTGGAATTTAGTGTAATGTAACTTAATTTATTCATTTTAGTAAATTCATATTTTGATTTGTTTATTTGTATGTTTAGTCATATTTTTATTTTATATATAGATTACGGCTACTGTTTTATATTTTTGGTATTTATTAATAACTTATATTTTAGTCCTTATTTTTTCATTTTGTCATTTATTTGAGGTTTATATATATATATATATATATATATATATATATATATATATATATATATATATATATATATATATATATATATATATATATATATATATATATATATATATATATATATATATATATATATTTCATTTTATTTTTCAAATGAAATATATATATATATTTCATTTTATTTTTCAAATGATTATATCTGAGGTTTTTGTAATTAAGGCATATTTTGATTGTACTCGTATTCATCCATATTTGTATACAGTATTTAAATATACAGTATATACATTGTATTTATCTTTATATTTTTATTTATTTTAGATATTTAAAATTGTTATTTATATTCATATATATTTTAGTTTTTAATTTACCCATTTTGTTATTTGTTCATTTAGAATCATATATTTAATATTGTTTGTAATTATTCATGTTTTGAGGATCTATATTTGATTTATAAATTCATTTTTATATTTTAGTATTTGATTTGTGTATTTAAATTTATTTTGATTTAGGCTATTCATTTTATATATTCATAGAGGTTTTATTTTGAGAGGGATTGTTTATATTTAGGGTTAGTTTATTCGTACAGAGATTTTACTTTTTATATATTTTAGATTTATGCATTTTTATTCATTTTCTTATAGTATCTAGATTTTTGAATGATTGAATTTTTTTTGTATTTTTATTTTTGTAATCTTCATTAAAAAAAAAATCCAGGTAAATCTGTGTAAGCCATTTTGTACTAAGCAGCTGTTTTGAACAGGCGATCTCTCTCTCGTCTGTCTCGGTGCTTATATTGGCTGTTCTTCTGTTCTGCGTCAACAGAAAATCTCAATACCGCAGTCAGAGAATCCAAATGAGCTGCGAACGTTTACGTTCTACCTGTCCAATGTGGGGAAGGACAATCCCCAGGGCAGCTTCGACTGCATACAGCAGTATATTACAAGGTAAGAACAGAAGCAACATTAAACCACATGATTTATTTCAACAGATTCACGACCCTCTCAAGCTACTGTAACGACTTCTATACAAGTGTTTGTATTTGCAAAGGAAATGTTGCCATGAAAACAGTTGATCTGATGTTTGAGTGTTAAAAACTCTTTGTGACTGTGTCCATGGCATCTTTATGAGCGCCATCTGTTCCTTTCTCTGTTCACGCTACTGGACGAACACCAGAACAGAAAGAATAAATGGAATTTGGCCAATTGTCCAACCGAATGAGGAAGAAACAAGAAATCCTAATGCAGACTCGCTGTTAATGTCTTCAAATGTTCGTAAGAAGCCCGAAGGGTCAGCAGAAGTTCAGGCCTAATGTTTCCTTGTGAACTCTGAGATTCCCTTTACAGTGTTTAACTCAAGCCACAATCTTTATTCAACGTCTCAGGGAGATGAAAGACACAGTTTTTCAATCTTACGATGTCGGAGCTAAAACCGGTTGCGCAATTACTGCTCCCTTTCTGTTGAATTGGCCTTTTGTTGTAGATCCGTGTTAATGTTTCACTGGCTTTCTCATATAATTAATCCAACTTTTCACTCCGTTCAGCCTGTTGCGCCTCGTAATTAGCCAATTTGTCATTTAGCTGACGCTTGCACCTAATGAAAGTGCGCTTATTGTATGCAATAAAAAAAGCTCTTTAAGGTCTTTGATATCAACATTATTGGTACCATAGAAGTTTCATTATTCTTGTCAGCAGTGTTAATATCACAAAAAACTAGTACTATCCTTATCCATATATATATACTAAAAAAGCTGAAAACAAGTAAATACTCGGCGATTTTAAGAGAATACGAAACTAACTACAAGAAATAGGACAAAAACAGTAGAAAAAATAAGAAATGCTACGTTGTAGAAATCAGAATTTGTAATCAAACGTATAAATACACTGCATATTCTTCACAGAATATATATTTATTCTTAAAATTAAAGTTACAAAAGTGATCGAGTCAAGAGCAGAGAGATTTTCTCTTTTGTTGTTTGATTAACATGAATGACAGACAGCAGGAATATAAGACTGCTGTCACTTTAAGAGCTGCCAATGTTCTGTTACACGTTTTCTTTCTGCGGCTGTTTGTAGTTTAGGTCTTAAGTGAAAACAGTGTTTATAGGATACTTGCAAAGGTGGGCATTTTGACACTTATTTAATGGTTCAAGGCCTATAAAGGAGTTAAAATAACTCTACATGCGCCTCTCAGACTGCGCGCACATCTAATGAATTGAGCTCTCTTTCACTGCGGATTGCATTTTATTAGCTGAAATCATTTGTTTTTAAACCACAATGCTTAAAAACGCATGCAAACGATATATTTTGTGACCACGTAGCAGAGGTCATGTCTAACTGCGTGTCTCATGCTCACCAAGGCTACATTTTATTTGATGCAGAAATATAGTAATACATTAATATTGTAAAATTATTACACGTTAAAATAACACTTTTCTATTTGAATATATTTTAAAATGTAATTTATTCCTATGATTCAAAGTTTTCAGCAGTTTTTAGTTTACTCCAGTCACGTGATGAATAGAATAGATTTTTAGTGAATAGAATAATGTAAATGTATAAGATTTAAGAGGATAACTTCGGAAAACAACTTTTCATCTCTACTGTTTTTTTTTTTGTTTTTTTTAATGAAATTTTGAAATTAAAACACAACAACAGAGATTCTAGATCAACTCATTAGTCTACCAAATCTATATTGGTAGAAATGTTAATATAGTTTTTAGTGTGTTTATATAATATTTATAAATAAAAAACAATTAATTATCTGTAATTACCTCAACTGAAAAACAGTATCTGCAAACACTTATAAACGTAATTTTATAATACCTCATTGTATATAACTATATATTTGTTTTCATTACACAAATGGATAATCGGAGTCATATATATATTTGATCCTGATGATCCATTTGTGCTTTTGGTATTATAAAAAAAAAAAATTGTTGGACTAAAATGAATCACAAATTTTATTTTAGTCAACCTTACTAACATTCTCACAACACACACTTCATCTGAGTTTTTCTTTAGCGCCGGCCAGTGCTTAATTTGAGCCGGATCCTGTTCTTGAAAAATTGCAGGTTTATGTATTTGGAGCATGATTTGTAGATTATGCATTGGTCCTCAACATATTATTGACCATATTATCAGCTTTTAGTTCAACATCGCTCTCATTGATTGTTGCTACTCCTTAACCAACTTAAAGAGAGCGTAATAATACCAGAAATAATACAAAATAAAGTGAAATATTAAACATTATAACCACTAGTTCCCCTCAGTCCAAAACATGTAAGGCTATGCAGAACCGATCAAGAGCGAAACGAATATAAATCAAAACTGAAAGTACCATTGGGCTAACGTTCCTCTCTCATTCGGCACAAATCCAATGTTTTCATATTCACAATGCATTTCAGTGTTAAACTATTTTGCGTTCGCATATTGACGGAAACGATCATCCTCTTCACATGCGCAAAAACACTTGGCACGCAGCAGCTGTAGACCGGTTATACTACAGACTCTTTAAATTCACGTTTGACTGACTGTGTTGTATTTTGATAATGAACAGTCTGTGATGGCAACACCGGCTCAACACAGTGATGTCTATCAGCTAAACCAGCTAAACTATGCAGGACGTGTTTCGGACTAGCTCGGAAAACCTGCCAACTTGCCTATATTTCAGATGAGCTGTTTTGCTCTGTGCATTGACTGTGATCAGATGTTTTGACTCGGAGGCAGCTGGCAGGGTTTCAAGGTGGATGAGGCGGCTGTAAGAAAGCTCTCTCTCTTAGAGGACGCCCATCCCACCACCCGGGCTGTCAATGAGCCGTGGCCACACATTTGAAAGTGGATAACTGGTGAGCTGGTGGTGCAGTCGGTATCTGACAGTATCTTGGTCTCTCTCCAGCGAGGGGAGCATACAGCTGGACTGCCTGGGAGGGATCCAGGACAAAATCACCGTGTGCGCCACGGACGACTCCTACCAGAAAGCCAGGCAAAGCATGGCTCAGGCCGAGGAGGAAACCCGCAGCCGTGGAGCCATCGTCATCAAGCCCGGCGGGAGATACGTGGGTAGGTTTGACGCACCTCTTGCCGTCACGTTTCCTTGGCCTTCAGCTGGTCAAAATCTGCTGTGTTTACACGTAGTGTGCTTCTTAGACGGGTGGAAGGGGGCGATTGGAGCCACTGCGACTCCACATGTCTGGAACTGCAGCGTGCTACATAATTTATGAAGCTGTCTGTTCCGGTGCTCACTGATGAGACGCCTAAAACTATCATTGACAAACACTAGCTTTCACCAAAGACATGTAATGAGCAAAATCAATCAGCTCAATACATTCCCACCGACCCGCAGTGCTAAGTCACGACACAAATGTATTTCCCCCTCAAATCTGAATAATATAATATTATTTAGATTATGTAATGCTTAAGATGCTTTATTTATTAAATAGGTTATTTTAATGTTTTAAATTTGGGCCACAATCAGCAGTAGTGAAAGAAGAAAATCTTTAATCTTTAAATCTTTAAATTATTCGCTTAAGTCTGACGTCACGTATCAGCGCTTCCGTGTCCAAACGCTCTATCAGTTACCATGAGAAAACAACAAAAGGTGCTAATATAAACTCACAATGTGATAGAATACTAGCGAAAAAAGTTATAATCTTAACCTTTAACTCCATACCGAAGTCCCAGATAGGTAGACAATGAAAATATAAATATTAAAAAATATATATAAAAATGATTTGTGTTTGGGACGCTGTGAGCACGGAGACTGTAGTGTATACCGTAAGTTTGAAAGCGTTTAGTTTAAATTATTAATATGAATAAACAGTGCTCATAAACGGCTGCTGAGGTCGTATTCTCAAGTGAAGCGAGTTGAGGCTTGGACCCGGAAACAGCGCTTCTTACGTCATCACTTAACAACCGAATACTTTAAAAACTTTAATCCAAAATTCTTAAGTCTGAATAAATTACCTTTTTTGCCCCGCAAGAATATCAATTATATTATTTATATATTTGGAATTTTTTAAATGTAGTAATTTAATTTGTAATCTTTAAACCATTTAAAAATATGCACCTTTATTTCTTTTTTTTTATTTAAAAATGAAATTTTAAAAATATAAATATTGCAAGTATATACATTTTATTTAGTTTAACACTGCTGAAGGTGGCCCAAAATGTATTTATTAATCAATTATGAATTTTCTTTTTGTAATGGTTTCTATATATTCTACATTTTATATACAATCTTATAAAAAAAAAATTGTCAAAGTAAAGATGTAAGACTTACTGCATTTTGTATCAGTAAGGTTAAGTCTGTAAATTCTTTTTTGCAGAATGTGTAAATTTATTATAATCATTAATGCAGTTTAAAAAGTGTCTACACGTGTGCAGTAAATGCTTGTCTGTTCATTTAACATTAAATCAAATGTCCTTTTTGACCTCATTACATAACCTCTTCTTTTTTTTTTTCCTCTCCCTCTTCTCTTGGCTGTTCAGGGAAGCGTGTACAGATCCGGAAGCCGATAACGGTTGTGTCGGATGTGGCTCCGTCTCGACGGACCTCACGGCCGGTCATCATCTCCAGCAGTCAGAAGAAGAGCCCGCCGCGGCCCCTGAGGGAACGGCTGGTGCATTTACTGGCCCTAAAACCCTACCGCAAACCTGAACTCCTGGTGCGGCTCACCAAGGACGGCCTGTCTCCTCAGGACAAGGAGACGCTGGACAGCCTCCTGCAACAGGTTCATAACCAGTGCTGATATTACTGTGTGATAACTTTATTCAGCTACATACGTATAGAGCAAGTATCCTATTCTGAGCATAGCCCGAGCAACCAAGAACCTCTTGAGAAGAAGTTATAGTTTTGGTTTATGACTCATTTATTTAGTTTGGACCGCTCAAAGTCATGTTTTTGAATTCTACTTGGACCTAAAGGCTGAAACTAGACACATTTGTCATTACATATACAAACAAGCTTAGCGCTGTGTAAAGCCAGAGTATATAACACACAGACTGTCAGCAGGCCGTTGTTGTGTAGTTTGCTTTTCTGCGCTGGTGTTGAAAGGCACCGCTTGTACTCTTATTTTTAGAAAGTCAGAGGCTTAAGCCTGGTTTTATTTTGCTGTGTTTTTCTGGCCGGGTGTAGGTGGCTAACCTGAATAGTAAGGACAGCACCTTCACATTGAAGGATTGTTTGTTTAAGGAAGTCCAGAAGGACTGGCCTGGTTATACCGAGGTGGACCAGCAGATCCTGAAGAGAATTCTTGTACGGTAAGCTTCACATTTACAGTGAAAAATATATTTTTTTGTCTTTGAAATGAATTGAAATAGTATTTTTTATTATTATTATTAAGTGATTTGAATAGTTTTCTTTGAAATTATTTTATTTTCTGTGATTATTCTGTGATTGTGTGTGAACTTCCTATGATGTATTAATACATAATTTCAAAGCAAAAAAAAGAAAAAGTGTGTGTAACTAGGTGTTTTTTTTTTTTTTATTCTATTTTTTAAATTTTATTTTGACTCCTAATCCTGAGGTTTTCTTTTCTCTTTGTATTAATTTCATGTAACTATGTAGGTGGTGTGTGTTTAGTGATTTTTATTTTATATTTTTATTTTTAAATATTACTTATGTTTTTTATTATTTCCTACTCCTAATGTATTTTCCCCTTGGTATTCATTTATGAAACTAAGTGGTATTGGTAGTTATTTGGAATGTTTGTTTATTTCAATTTTTATATTCTCCCATTCCTTTTTTTTTTTTTTTTTTTTTTTTGACAAGCTGCGCAAATCTAAGCTGATAATGAACGTAGATTTGCACATCTACTCCGTTAACAATGGCTCTGTGTGAAATTACGCACCTGATGGAATTTACCGCTGATTAGAGAACCGGCTTTACTGACGAGATGCGCATTTATTATCGGCCAATATTTATCGTGCACCCTTAAACATGATTTTATTTTGGCTCCTACTCCAAATTTATTTATACATGTACATTGGGCAGCAGGACTTATTTGCCTCACAGTGAAATGGTTAATTATATATTCACCATAGGGCCGGGACTTGATTAAAAAATTTAATCTAATTAATTAGAGGCTTTGTAATTAATTAATCGAAATTAATCGCAGATAAATATTTGACCTGAGAACAGTGAGAAGTAATTTTTTTCACATGGATTTATAGTATACCAATGAATAATGACTGAATACATAAGCTTAAGCAACAAAATATTGTTTATTTTTGTTCAACCAAGTCTAGCAGACCAGTGCAATTTTTGCCATGAAGTGTAGCAATAGCATATTTAGAAACAATTTAGAAATAGTACATTTCAGAAATTCAGGAAGCTTATAGGTGCTGGAACCTTCTGTAAAGAGTTTTTTTTAAGTAAAACACAATACTGTCAATTACATTCAGAACATTGGAAACACTGACTATTAGAAAACATTTCTCTGTTGCTTCAGAGGCCATAACATACTAAGTCCAACTATATATAACCTTGGCCAAAACAATAAAGAGTTCAACATAAACTGTTGCACCAACAAAATAATACATAGTTCAACATAAAGTGTAAAGTCCAGGCTAGCTGCTATATGTTTTGCGTTGAGGTGATACTTGAGACTCGATGAGCTGCGGTGATATGTGAACGCTAGTTGGTGCTTCAGTATAACCGGTCCGCGGAAACTCATCCAGTGAGAAACGTTCAGCGGTGCAAAAATAAGTTATTAAAAATGCGGGATTTTTTTTCTGTAATTAATTAATCTTAGTTAACGCGTTATTTTTTGTGTAATTAATTAATCTCAATTAACGCGTTAAAAGTCACGGCCCTAATTCACCAGTATACAAGTTTTTTATTTTATATACATATACACCCACACACACACACACACACACACACACACACACACACACACACATTTATTTAGTAGTATTTTGCATAAAATGTATACAATTTGATGCTGGTATATGGTGCAATGGTTGGTCACAATACCTCCAAGAACCTTTATTTGCCCACAGTATTAGTTGTACAGCTGCATGCACCCTTGTTCCCCGAGCTCTTGATTGGCTCTAGAGGGAGAAGTCTGGGTTCCCATGAACTCTGGCTGTGGAAGACTGGCCCCTGGAAGCTAAATTTAGAGAAGGCTGTGCTGCGTGCTAGACTGGCGAGAACATGGTGTTGTGATATCTGTTCAAAACAAAATGGAAATATTTGCCAGCAACAAACCCAACACCCAGGTGGAACACACTCCACACGCTTGCACTTTGAGACCCGGTGGCGATGCTTATCAGCTGACAGCCCTTTTACGTCCGCAGAACCCCCTCCTTCTCGCACCCACCCACTTTCCCATCTGTTCGTGGACGAGCTGTGTGCAGTCGAGAGGGTAGTGATGCAACCTTATTCCAGCACATGCTGATCCATGTGTGGGTGGCACGGGTCCAAGGTCCGGCCGTGCATGGGCACACACAGTTCGACAGCGACTGTAGCGACTCATGCCTCCTACTCTCAGGCATAGTCCCCTGTCCGTTTACCCTTGATGGAGGCAGGGCCTGCTATTGGGAAGCATTGGCCCGTGTCATACTGCCCCCTGTTGACATACAAACCTCAAGCAGCATTATAAACTTGTGTTTGAAGGCATTAAGTGTTTTCAAGTTGGTAGTTCTGCCAAAAATGAAAGTTCTGTCATCACCTTGTTGGTCCAAACCTGTATGAGTTTCTCTTTTTTTGCTGAAGTAAAAAAGACAATATTTTGAAGAATGTTGGTAACTAAACAATTGATAGTAGCCTGTAGTATATATTTTTTTCCATACCAGTGGTTTTCAACCTGTGGTCCGCGGCCCACGGTATTGCAGGTGGGCCGCCAATTATTTTCTGTTCATTTCCAGTACATTCTAGGGCTGTGCGATTAAAAGAAAACGTCCTAAAATCACGATTTGAGCGTGCGCATATGCCTAACTCCAGGTTCACACACTGTCTGTGATGCGCCTTTTTTCTGAGCCAATGTTGACGGATCAGAGCGTTCTCACTGCGGTAAAAGGCTAGAAATAAAAACGTGCGAAAATAATTCATGTCTAACACATGAGCATAGAGTGAATTTGTTAGTGAACAGGATGCAGTTTAAGTGAGAGGAGACACGTTTTAAGTGTGCACACTCTCTCCTCGCAAAGCAGCGTGTATCTGAGCAAGCACGACCGGTTTTGTGACGGAGCAAAGGAAATCTGCTGCGAACAGAGAGATTCGCACTCGTGCATTATTTTAATGTGCTTTCGCGTTATATTTATGCGCTCTCACTGCTGACCGCATACACATACTGTATACACACTGCAAACACCTGAGGCACCGCTACAATTAATGAGCTCTATGAACAATGCATGGCAAAAAAGAAAAAAAAGTCCCTGTATACAGGATTTTTTTTTATTTTTTTGCCACAAGTCTATACATTTTTTTACATCTTCACTATAGTGATAATTTTGACTTATGTCTGTTCTAGAGATGTTACAACTTTTTGATAAAGCTCTGATTGGTTTTCTTTTGGAAATATGTTTCAAATTAATCCTGAATGCATTTATGACTGTAAAAGCACAATTGCAAAATTGATCAAAAAAATCGCGATAGTTTTTTTTTTTTGTCCATATCGCACAGCCCTAGTTTATTCAATAAATATAGTTTAAAATCTAGCTTCTGAGTACGAAGTTATTAACCCAACAATAGCGGGGTCAGTTCATTTTTTTGAAGTGGGCCGCGCAAACATATGTGTTTGGTTGTGTGGGCCGCGAGTTGAAAAAGGTTGGGAACCCCTGTTCCATACTATAGAAGTCGCTACCAGCAACTATTTGGTTACCAACATTCTTCAAAATGTTGTCTTTGTGTTGAACCGATGAAAGAAAGAAATGGGTTTGGAACAACTTGAAGGTGAGTAAATGATTTAGTTTTAGCGGAACTGTCTTTTTAAGAGCACTTAGTGCTTTTGACATTAAAATATGCACATTTCGATGGAAAACTAAATTGCGTAAAGTGATTGGAGTGCCTATTCTCTACCATGTAGTGATGTTTCACATAACCGCGACAAACACCACCATTTATACCACTTAACGAATTTGTATTTGTTTGTGCTTGACATATTTTGGTGTTTGTATTGTTTTCAGTGGTATATCACACACCAATAAGTTAGTCTTATTGAGGCCAGTTTATTTAGTTTCTTTCCCTTTATTTAGGGCAATTAATGCAATTCCCAAAGCTCCTTAAACCGCTTCATCTGGTTTGGTCTTCATGGATACTAGTCAAAAATGTTGTTGACAAGTCATGACAATATTTGTATAACCAACATCTCGTTATAAGGAATCACATAAGATTTTCTCGAAGACACTCTTGGCAAGTTCAGATGGGACTAATGAATGTCAAATATTGTCTATTATCCATCAGACTTTAAAGGGATAGTTCACCCAAAAATGAAAATTCTGTCATTTAATTACTTGCCTTCGTGTCGTTTAAAAACCTTTAAAACCTCAGTTCATTTTCTGAACACAAATGAAGATATTTTTGATGAAATCCGAGAGCTCTCTGACCCTCAATAGACCGCAACAGATCTGACCCGTTCAATACCCAGAAAGGTAGTAAGGACATAATTAAAATGGTCCACGTGACAAAGAAATTGTTGAATAAAGGCAGGTCTCTTGGTTCTTTAAAACTAATGATGGTCTTTCTTTCGTTCCCTGCAGAAAGCTGTGTAAGCCTCAGAGCAGTGGCCCTGTGTCTGGGGAGAGTCCGGTCAGCCCACACAAAGAGCCGGCCAGCAGCTCGCCCTCTCAGGTCAGCCTTTTCACCCCTTTCAGACCCGTCAAAGTCTGTTATGATTGATCTGTGTAGATTGAGGAAATATTAAAGGGTGAATCCTTTCCTGTTCACACATTTCTTCATAATTGTTCTTCAAAATGCTCCGCCTCTGATTTCTTATTACTTATTTATTTTTTGTGGACATGCCTAACGCCTCTCTTATGCACTTACACAAGCATTGTTTTGCTACCTAATCAAATCATTTTAGTGTGCCTGATTCTGTATTGTGTTATTCTTAAGTTTTACTAAATCTTTGACCAAAATATGATACTCATGTTAAATTTCATTTTCTCTCTCTCTAAAACGCTGAAATTGAATCGCTATTTAATATGACTGTTTAAACCGTCCCAGTTTTACGAACAATCATTGCTCGCATCCAACAGAAACGACCTGCAGAGTTCATCGATCCCCTGGCCAATAAGAAACCCAGAATATCGCACCTAGCCAGCAAGTCTACAGGGCTCATTAACGGCAAACTGAGCTCGTCCAATGTGAATGACTCCTCTAGCTCTCAATCAGCCGAGACGTCGTCGAGCTCCAGCTTCCCTCCGTTGGAGATCTCCCGACCCTTTGACCCCCTTTCGGACGTCAGCAATGACTCCAACGGCCGAGACTGTGATAGTCAGGAGGCGGCGGTGGCGGAGAGACTGAGTCAGCCCCCATCGTTCGCCCCTCGCTCCACAACGCAAGAGGAAGTGCTGAGCTCCATGTCCCCGGCCCACAGTAGTCTGGACGTCTCTCAGACCCAGAGCGCTCAACCCTCCCTGCATGGCAAGTCTAAGAAGAAGTCCAAAAAACACAAGGACAAAGACAAGTCCAAGGAGAAGGATAGGGGCCGAGAGCGGGACATGAAGAAGGAGAGGAGAGTTGATGAAGACCGTGGCTTGGACCAGAGGAAACCCTGTGACATCACGACGAGCGATAGGAGCCCAGGTGTGGATCAGTTTCTCTGAATCATTTATGATGTCAAGGCTTATGAGCTCAGATAGTAGTACACAGACAAACTTTTGTCTAAATTGAATCTAGTCTTGATTAGATCTGTTTATGTTGACAGACTCTGTGAGATAATTAGGTTGAATAGTCATTTAGACAGTCCACCAACCAGTCGATTACCGTATTTTTTGGACTAGAAGTCGCACTGGACTATAAGTAGAATTTTTTAGCACCAATATAAAACATTACCATCTACAGCCACGAGAGGGCGCTCTATGCTGCTCAATGCTCCTGTAGCCTCTCCCTGAAAACATAGAGCGCCCTCTCGCAGCTGTAGATTGTTTTCTCTTGGTTCATGTCAAATTAATTTTGATAAATAAGTCGCACCTCACTATAAGTCGCAGGACCAGCCAAACGATGAATAAAAAAGGGCAACTTATAGTCCAGAAAATACGGTATTAGTTTAGCAACTGAACTAGTCAGCCAGTGCGACTGATTAGTTTAAACATCCCACCAACAGTGGTGTAATGTAATGAAGTAATAATACTTTAAGTACTTGAGTATTATTTGGTAGTATTTTTTGCATCTCTGAGCAATGGATGGTGTTTACTTATTGAATGAATTAGCCGTTTGATTCAGTGATTCATTTATTAACAAAGTCAAATGGTTTGTTTCTGAATGAATCAGCCGTTTGAACGAATCGGTTGAATCTCAATGACTCATTCATTTCACATTTCGACTTTTTTATTTATTTCAAATATTAGTGTTCAATGTTTTATGTTAAAAACTAAAAGACTCCAGAAAAGTTTTCTTATGTTGAAATAAGTACCGTATAAAGTGCTCCTCCTCAACCAAAAATACAAAATGGAAGAAATTGTTAAAACTGAAGACAATCTTGCTACTCAAGCTGTGTATGTACATTTTTTATATATATATAATTTTTTTTTTTTTTTTTTTTCCATTTTGCATTTACTTGTACTTTAAATACTTTAGTACGTCAAAGATTATAAAAATACTTTTCGTAATGAAGTTAAAAAAAAAATCACATACTTGAAGACTTTTTTAAATGTATGCATTAAGCAGACGCTTTTATCCAAAGCGCCTTACAGTGCATTCAGGCTATCCATTTTTACCTATCATGTGTTCCCGGGGAATCGAACCCCCAACCTTGCGCTTGATACCGTAATGCTCTACCAATTGAGCTAATATTCTAAACGGTGACTTCAACTTCTACCAAAGTCATCTTCTGGTAAGATATCTGTACTTCTATGGCTTTCAGGTACGTTATACACCACTGCCCACCAATTAGTAAATTGTAAAAATGTTGAAACCCCCTTCAGGTTGTTTCTAGCATGTTTTTCTTTTTCTCTCCAGTATAATTCTGGACTGACGTCACAGTGCTCTGTCCTTGTCCCTCAGTCTGCAGGATAAAACTCTGTCCTTGAATTCACCTTATGTTTCTTTTCAGGTCTGAACGGAACGTGCAACAGCTCCAGTATCCCTGCGTCATCGTCTGAGACGGCAGACTATTTATTGTAAGCATCTCTTTGTACATTACACATTGCGGTTACCTTTTGCGTCAGGTTTGTTAGGAGAAAGTGCGTTGTATAACTGAAAGAAAATAACGTTAAACTTTTATGACGCTGATGTTTTTTTATGCTTGGTTTCCTCAACAGAAAGTACACGGTGATAAGCTCTCAAGAGCAACGTCAGAGTTACAAAAACGACTTCAACGCAGAGTACAGCGAGTACCGGGGCCTCCACTCACGGATCGAGAGCATCACCCGACAGTTCACTATACTCGACACCCAGCTCAAACAACTCCAGCAAGGCACAGACAAGTATAAGGTATCTCCACACTCAAAATGCAGTGCATCCATCCACACACATGATTACAACTTCCTTATTTTTTATTAATATGCTGTCAGCCCCTGCCCTGTCCCAGTAGTTGCATCTTCCTCCGGAAAATGAGAAATTAAAGTGTAGTTGACTCATCCGGAGTCCTAGTGTCATTTTTTTTTTTTTCATCTTGATGAACATCACTATGCAAATGGTAAGAGAAGAAAAACAATGTAGTCTTGGAGCGTAATGAATAAACGACACAATCAACCGAATGATTAGAGGCGATAATGTTAAATAACCGGAGCAGAATGTCAGAAGGATCATTTATTTCTCCTGCACGCAGTCATAATCGTTTATGGGGCTCGATAATGAGGATGGCCCTCTGGCGTCGGGCCCAGTGCGAGAGTTTCGGGGTCAGCTGACAGAACTGCCACTTATATTATAGTTGTAAAACTGTGTTGCCAGATCTGGCTAGAAAAACGTAAGCAACATTGTCTAACAAAACCACTAAAAAGGGAAAAACACGAGAGGAAATGTTTGTGCATTATACACCGAGCTGGATGGATTACTGAGAAATTGTAGTGTGTGTTAATAAATCCCAATTGCATGACATTTTTGTAGTTCGTTATGTAATCTTTTCCATTACACATTTTAGGTAATGTAATCAGATTACTTTTGGCCTAAATCATTTATCACATTGATTTAAATAGGATAATCTTGTACCATACTGATATAAAAACACAGAGTAAGAAACGGTTTCCAAAACTGGGGTTCAAATAGGAACTGCAGGGGGTTTGTGAGTTTAATAAAAAAAAAAAAAAAGCTAATTAAATCATGAAAAATTTAAATAAGTAATTTTAAAATAAGTTTAAAAAAAAAGCTTTTTTTTATATATATATAAATATTTTATAATTATAACAAAATAGAACCATAAGCAAATGTTTCTTTTACAAGTGTTAAATTATTAAAATAATTTTACAATTAAATGTAAATAAGTAAAAGAACGCGAATTTGTGCATTTTTTGTGTTTGAAAGACAAAAGCTTTCAAAGCTATACTAATCCATGGTTAACTAACCTACTGAGTGATGATTCAAATAAAAATGTATGTTTCTTCGCTAGTTGAAGCAAACACTTCTTAAACCTGAAATGATTTGTGTAAATCCAGCAGAGAAAAACTGGAAGACTTTGAGTGTTTAAAAGCAGAGGACAGGAACATTTTAATAAAAATAAAAAAATTATACATAATTATGATTATGGTCGTTGGGCCCAATGGACAACTGAAGCCAGCAGAAAGAATAATAGAAAAGAAAAAACGTATGTAATGTATTATTTATTTTTAAAAAATTAATTTGCTTTAAAGTACAATTGAACACATTTTACATTGTTTAAAGGCATTCAACAGACTTTACCCAAGTTTGACTATTATATGACACTACTGGATCTGATTCTTGAAGCTACATTTATCCTAAAGCGTTCCATAGACCTGTAAGAAGAGACTGAACACAATTTGAAGAGTTCATGTAAAAATATCAGACGACTCTGCCTGTATTCAATCTGATAACACATTTCAAGCTACTCTATCCGAGCAGGAGCTTCATTGTAACGATCGGTTTGTTCTTTTCACAGACAATCCACAATCAGATACTTGAAGAGTATCGCAAAATCAAAAAGGTAAGCTGACTGTCTCTTCCCGATTTTCGTTACGTAACATCCAACGTATATCAAGTTTGAAATACTCATCACATTCTTTTTGTTTACATTTTTTTTTCTTCCCAGGCTAATCCAAACTATAGCCAAGAGAAGAACCGCTGTGAATACCTACACAACAAACTGGCACACATAAAAAAACTGATAGCAGAATATGATCAACAGCAACTGCAAAACTGCCACTAATAACAAGATTGGTTTTCTCAATTTTTTTTTTCTCCTTAATCTTTGTCTCGAAATCTCTGGATTTTTTTTTTTTTTTTTGGCTTGCTCTAAAAACAAGTTGTTCTAATGTAAAATGCCACGAAAATTATTTCCTTTTTTTTTTTTTATGGGACTCGGGACATGGGCATACTCAGCCATGCTTACCTGTGTAGCCTAATGCATTATGGGATTGGTTGCCAGCTTCCTTCCCTTATCAAAGGTCTCTGAGTGTGAAAGGAAAAACTGTTCTTTGGAGATCTCTTCCGAACAGGGATAACCAACTCCCATTCCCAGAATCTCATAGTTTAAGAAGTAAAAATTGATTTTTTTTTTTCTGTATGTACTAAAATGGAAGGTCCTATATTTTATTTTTCTTTTATATTTATTTTCGTCTTCCATAGGGATACATAAGTCCTATTATGAGTGCTAAAACATCTCATCCCGTCCCTTTTGGTCTCTCTTTCTTGAATCAGTCAGTATTTTATGCAAAAGCTGCCTTGGATTTTTGAGAGATCCCTAATGCAGTACACCCCCCCACCCCCCCCCCCCCCCGTTTTCTTTTCTTAGAGTGCTGTAATGTCTGAAATAGCACTATTTGGCTCCTTATTTTGTGCAATGTGCTAGACCACGTGCAATGGACATGAATCGGATGCCTATGGGAAGGAGATAACCATCTGTTTAAAGGCTTTGACAGTATCAGTATTACCATGGTAGAGCTCCATATGAATGAACTCGCCATTCTAAAGATGATGGAGCGCTTCGATGTTGGCACATTTTTACAATATTTTACGCTTTTAACTGAAAAACATATGACTTGATCACAACCCAATCATGAATCAGTTGTGGCAAATCTTGTAAAATTGTGCCTCGGGTATCTGCAGTAATCCAGTATTGCTAGTTACAAGTGTGACTGTGTAACATATCACATTTGCGGCCAAACTTTCTTGGTATTCTTCCAGAAAATAGCGATTGTATCCCTTTAACGCAGCCTTGAGGGCTGGTTGGTGAACACGACGCAAAAATGGTAGAAACGCAACCTTGGCTAGCTGTCTGAACCCTTTAGCAATTCAATGCTTGCTTGAATACTGAGTATTTGTGGGGGGGTTGAATACTTCTGACAGTGTTTTCGTTACGAGATGACTGTTAAATTCCATTAAGGCATCTCATCGTGGAGGATCCGTTACAAACCTCTGACGTGCTCCTCACGTTACCTGTGGACGCTCGACCACAAGTTGCTCATCTGTCGGGTCCTGTTGAACCATCAGTTGTACTTCTGATATCTGAACTATTATGTTTAAATATTAAAATTCAGCACTTTGCTCAGCCTCTTGCTGTTACTCTTACCTGGGTTTTGTTGCAAGGAGACACTTGCCTTGTCTGTGTATGCATGCTTTCTGACTGTTGAAGACACAAGAAAGGGTTAAGGCCAGTGTTTGCAGCGGATTTACACTGCTGTTTAATATTCAAGACAAATATTTATAAAATTTCCCCCTGAATTTACCTGGTCCGCTTTGGTTCAGTGTTGCAATTTTAGGAGCGGAATTGCAAAAATTTAAATGGTTGAATTTTGACTCTTACGAATTAACTGAGAATAATTCTCCATTACGAATTTACCACATAAAACTTTTTTTTTTTTTTTTTTTTTTCAGAACTGATCATGATCTGCTTTTTGGTATTTTGTGTTTCCTGCAGAAATGGTCTGAAAATGATGCACAAGTTCAACGACAAATACGAATGACGTTTGTTTGGATTTGAAACCGCTACGATACTTTCAAAAAATGAGACAACTGGGGGGGAATGTGCCAAATGACCTGTTGTATAGGTTTGGATCAGATTAAATATGTTGCTGTTTCAGCAACAACAACAAAAAATAATAATAAAAATAAAGGGAGTGGGAGGAGCTTTGGGACGAAGGCTTGATGTCAATGCTAAAACCCAAAGCGTGCTTTTTGAAATATGGGACTGAAATTTATCTTGGTATTTCAATAAAATTCTTGGAAAAACTTGCGTTTTATTCTAATGTTTTGTATGTCCTCCTAATGATGTTTGTTTACCTCGTTTGCTCTTTTTGCTGTTAACTAATACAACACCAGCACGGAATTTACACTGCAAAAGTGGCTCTGATGCGCTTCTGAAGAGGCATTTAGGTGTCTTTACACAGACGGTTTAATGCAGCTCAAAGGTGGCATAAATGCATTTACACCTTACACAACAATTCCACCTTAATACAGTAGTTTGATACTAGGGGCTGAGGTGGGTCAGAGCAGCCATAATTTACTCTGCCTTTTATGCAGCATTATGAAGTTTATATTTTAAAACAAAATTAAGTAGGCACAGAGCAAAATTACTTTAGCTAAACAGCACTGCTGTGAAACTTGTATATTATATTAATTCATTACACACAGACTTATATATTGCAAATGTTTATTTCTTTTCATTTTTTTATGATTATAACTGACAACTAAGGAAAATCCCAAATTCAGTATCTCAGAAAATTAGAATATTGTGAAAAGGTTCAATATTGAAGAGACCTGGTGCCACACTCTAATCAGCTAATTAACTCAAAACACCTGCAAAGACCTTTAAATGGTCTCTCAGTCTAGTTCTGTAGGCTACACAATCATGGGGAAAACTGCTGACTTGACAGTTGTCCAAAAGATGACCATTGACACCTTGCACAAGGAGGGCAAGACAAAAGTTAATTGCAAAAGGCTGGCTGTTCACAGAGCTCTGTGTCCAAGCACAATAATAGAGAGGCGAAGGGAAGGAAAAGATGTGGTAGAAAAAAAAAAAAGTGTACAAGCAATAGGGATAACCGCATCCTGGAGAGGATTGTTAAACAAAACCCATTCAAAGATGTGGGGGAGATTCACAAAGAGTGGACTGCAGCTGGAGTCAGTGCTTCAAGAACCACTACGCACAGACGTATGCAAGACATGGGTTTCAGCTGTCGCATTCCTTGTGTCAAGCCAGTCTTGAACAACAGACAACATCAGATGTGTCTCGCCTGGGCTAAAGACAAAAAGGACTGGACTGCTGCTAAGTGGTCCAAAGTTGTGTTCTCTGATGAAAGTAAATTTTGCATTTGCTTTGGAAATCAGGGTCCCAGAGTCTGGAGGAAGAGAGGAGAGGCACATTATCCACGTTGCTTGAGGTCCTCTGTGAAGTTTCCACAGTCAGTGATGGTTTGGGGTGCCATGTCATCTGCTGGTGTTGGTCCACTGTGTTTTCTGAGGTCCAAGGTCAACACAGCTGTATCCCAGGAAGTTTTAGAGCACTTCATGCTTCCTGCTGCTGACCAACTTTATGGAGATGCAGATTTCATTTTCAAACAGGACTTGGCACCTGCACATAATGCCAAAGATTCCAGTTACCATGGTATCCCTGTTCTTAATTGGCCAGCAAACTCGTCTGACCTTAACCCCAAAGAAAATCTGTGAAGATTTTTGTGAAGAGGAAGATGTTATAAGCCAGACTCAAGAATGCAGAAGAGCTGAAGGCCACTATCAGAGCAACCTGGGCTCTCATTACACATGAGCAGTGCCACAGACTGATCGACTCCATGCCACGCCGCATTGCTGCAGTAATTCAGGCAAAAGGAGCCCCAACAAAGTATTGAGTGCTTTTCATGCTCATACTCTTTATGTTCATGTTTTTCAGTTGGCCAAGATTCTTAAAAACCCTTTCTTTGTTATATTCTAATTTTCTGAGATACTAAATTTGGGATGTTCCTTAGTTGTCAGTTATAACCACCACAATTAAAAGAAAGAAACATTGGAAATATATCAGTCTGTGTAATGAATGAATATAATATACAAGTTTCACTTTTTGAATGGAATTCGTGAAATAAATAAACTTTTTGATTATATTTTAATTATATGACCAGCACCTGTATAATGCAGAGACTCCTCAGTTCAATCAACGCGCACTAGATGGCACCACAGGCTTTATTTTAATCAAGCTGTCATACTTCCCTTATTTACTTCCAGTAGGACCATTTCTCTGGGTTAATGGGACTTTATATCTGTTCCTAAATATCATAACATGTACTGACCTACACCAGTGGCCCTTTTGTGCCTCATTTGGTACTCGAACCCCTCGCTCTTTATAAACATCCGTAACAAATGCTAAACCCTGAGAGGAAGACGCATTTGGATGTATGCTCAGGGAAATGTCATGTGTGAAATCCTCAGCTGGCTTCACAGAACGGAGTTTGGCTCCAACGCCTCTACGTTGGCCTCAATTTTAGGGGAGCTCGAGGAGAGTCAGTGAGTTCAGTCTGGCGCGGAGCCAGCCTCCCGTTCCTGCCTCATTTACGTCTATCCCTGTCCTCGTTCATCCCGTTACGACACACCGAGCCCCCTGACAGCTGGAAGACGCCCTCAAGATTTAAGGCTTTCCTTCCTGTTTGCTTAGGCCCGCAAATTGCGCTATTAAAGTCCGCGTTTAAGTTTCCCTCAAGGTTGTGGGAATGTAGTTTTAATATAGCTGTGTGTCCATGGTTAGGCTGGGTTTGCTGTTTGTCGTTAGTTGAGTGAGGAATAACACATTTAATTGGGTATCCACATATGGAGTGTGATATCCTGGAATGTTTACATATTTAATATGCCTGGAATCATGTTGACAAGACACAATATGAATCTGACATGTAAATAGAATCGCTTAGTAATAACAGCAGTTCACATTATATTAAATTTAATTAAATTTTATTTATGCATTTAGCAGAAGCTTTTATCCAAAGCGACTGTTCAGGCTATCCATTTTATTATTATTATTATATAGGAATTAAATGTTCCAAACTTAGAAAATGTTTTCATTGTCAAGTAGTTTTGGGAAGTTTGATTCATTTTAGTGAAGAGGTCATTTACTTTGATTCTTCAAGAAGAAAAAAAGAATCTCATAAGCTGAGACATGTTTCCAGATTTTTTCGTTAGTATTTATTAATATTTTGAAATAAACTATGTATTTTTTTTTCTTAAAAATTTATTATTAGAACGGATTTTAGTTTTAGTGGGCCTAGTTCTGTCCTCGGTTTTATTTTTTTTTATTTTTTTTTATTTATTTTAATAGAGTGGCTGAGCCACAACACACAAATCTACTTTAAAATACAGAAGTCAATCACTACTTCCAGTGTTTTTATTATTAACTCAAATTATTTAAATGTGTTTAGTTGCTGAAATAAAATAAACATATTAGATGTATATAAAAACAACTGATAACTAACTGAAACAAAATAAATAGAAATGTCAATCAAATACACTGACAATTGCTGTAAGAGTATTAAGTAACAAAGACTTTTAATTTATATTTATTATATTATCCTGTCGTGTTTATTATTTAGATTAGAAACTAATATTTCGGGAGTGGTAAAAAATTAAATAAAGTTATTTTGTCTTGATGTTGCCTAAACACCTGTTTAGGGGTTTTTTTAAGAATGAAGCAGCTGCTTATTGTTATGATCTGAGATTTTTCAAGATATCTTAACTTAAAACACATTCCACAAGTTTACAGCTCAGGGATAGATAGATAGATAGATAGATAGAGACAGACAGAGTTATGTCTGTGTCTGTCTATCTATCTATCTAGCTATCTATCTGTCTGTGTCTGTCTATCTATCTATCTATCTATCTATCTATCTGTCTGTCTGTGTCTGTCTATCTATCTATCTGTCTGTCTGTCTGTGTCTGTCTATCTATCTATCTGTCTGTCTGTCTATCTGTCTGTCTGTGTCTGTCTATCTATCTGTCTGTGTCTGTCTATCTATCTAGCTATCTATCTGTCTGTCTGTGTCTATCTATCTGTCTGTCTGTCTATCTGTCTGTCTGTGTCTGTCTATCTATCTAGCTATCTATCTGTCTGTCTGTGTCTATCTATCTGTCTGTCTGTCTATCTATCTGTGTCTGTCTGTCTGTCTATCTATCTGTCTGTCTGTCTATCTGTGTCTGTCTATTTACTGTCTGTCTGTCTCTGTCTGTGTGTGTCTATCTGTCTGTCTCTATCTATCTATCTATCTATCTATCTATCTATCTATCTATCTATCTATCTATCTATCTATCTATCTATCTGTCTGTCTGTCTGTGTCTGTCTATTTACTGTCTGTCTGTCTGTCTGTCTCTGTCTGTGTGTGTCTATCTGTCTGTCTGTCTCTATCTATCTATCTATCTATCTATCTTATCTATCTATCTATCTATCTATCTATCTATCTATCTATCTATCTGTCTGTCTGTCTATCTGTGTCTGTCTATTTACTGTCTGTCTGTCTCTGTCTGTGTGTGTCTATCTGTCTGTCTGTCTCTATCTATCTATCTATCTATCTATCTATCTTATCTATCTATCTATCTATCTATCTATCTATCTATCTATCTATCTATCTGTCTGTCTGTCTGTCTGTCTATCTGTGTCTGTCTATTTACTGTCTGTCTGTCTGTATCTATCTATCTATCTATCTATCTATATATCTATCTATCTGTCTCTGTCTGTCTATCTATCTGTCTGTCTATCTATCTGTCTGTCTATCTGTGTCTGTCTGTCTGTCTGTATCTATCTGTCTGTCTGTCTGTCTCTATCTATCTATCTATCTATCTATCTATCTATCTATCTATCTATCTATCTATCTATCTATCTATCTATCTGTCTGTCTGTCTCTATCTATCTATCTATCTATCTGTCTCTGTCTGTCTATCTATCTATCTATCTGTCTATCTTTCTGTCTGTGTCAGTCTATCTATCTTTCTGTCTGTATCTGTCTATCTATCTATCTATCTATCTATCTGTCTGTCTGTCTATCAATCTATCTATCTGTCTCTGTCTATCTATCTGTCTGTCTCTGTCTATCTATCTATCTATCTATCTATCTATCTATCTATCTATCTATCTATCTATCTATCGGTCTGTCTGTCTGTCTGTCTGTCTCTGTCTATCTATCTATCTATCTATCTATCTATCTATCTATCTATCTATCTATCTATCTATCTATCTATCTATCTATCTATCTATCTATCTATCTATCTATCTATCTGTATGTCTGTGGATTTCATGCTCTTTATAAGTTTACACGAATGTTGATATTCCTTTATGCCACTATCATTTTAATTAATTTCTAAAATCTTTTCAAGAAAATTAATAAAAGTGCTATCTTAAAGGAAACCTAATGTATTAGTTTCACTTCACGTTCTCTCCCTTTATTTTAAGTCGAAAGTAACGGTCTAGCAAACTGAACCTGATAGTAAACATGGGTCCTTCACATTCTGCACATGTGCTGGGGGAAAAAAATGGTATATCCCGCCCATTCAACGGTTATTGGCACCGGCATCCTGATTCAAACCGCCCGGTTAATTGTCGATCCGTGTCATCGTTACCCAGCCAATGTGAGAGAGTTGTCGCGGAGAAATCCCCGCCGTGTGTGTGTCGGAGAACAGACGCCTCGCCCCTCTAGTTTTATACATACCAATTTCCACTCTCCCTTTCGTTTCGTTTTTGATGGTACGGCCTGTGCACCACACACGAACGAACGAATCGTTCACGCGAGTCGGATCTTTTCAATGAATCGGTTGAACCGCTTAACAAAACAGTTGAGTTGAGAGCGATTCGTTAGGGATATTTACCAAAAAAAAATACAATTGTCATAATTTACTTACCCTAATTTTATTAATTTATTTTGTATAAACAGAAAGAGTGTGTCTGAACCCGAACGTTATCAGTAAGAGTTTGGAGTCAAATGCGAGTGGACGCCATTAAGCGTTCGGTGACGTAAAAGGTTCATCTGAGCCGTTTTTACAAGAATTGTTTAAAAGAACCGATTCGAAGAAACGAATCGGCCCTCCCACCACCACCAACACACACATACACACACTCGGGCGCATTTTTTTTTCATCGTGAGCCGGTCAAGATGGCGGCGGTACTACCAAGACGGAGCAGCCGCTCGGCTTAATCGATCATTTTCTCTAAATCACCGGGGCAGATCGGGTTCAGACCGACCGAATCGCGTGGCACGACTGTGTGAAATCACCCGCGGCCTGCGATATACAACGTGAGAATCAATCGCGTTAAACCCGGTGTTTTTTTTTTAACGGAAATGCTCTTACTCTAGTTTGTGTCTCGTCCGTTAGCTCTATTTGGGGAGAATGGGAGACAAGCTGGAGTTAAAACTGAAGTCTCCGGTCGGAGCCGAAGCTGCAGGCTATCCGTGGCCCTTACCTGTTTATGTAAGTAACGTATTATTGTAAAATTGTTATTGTTTTAATACAAGCCGAGTCCAACACCGGGATTCCCTTGCGATCAAGCGAAGTGGGTCAGAGTACAACGAGTACATGCTGTGCATAGTGTATGAATATCTTGTTTTGATTTGTAAAATGTGCTTGTTTCAAAATTAGTGTTATAAGAACCAAGAACCGCTTAAAATTGGGACATGAGAGTGTCAGTACATCGTGAAGGCGTTGAATGTATCCTAAACTTGTAACGTTATCTGTTCATAAAGGTGTTCGGTAGATCACTAAACACTGCCGTTAGATAGACTTGAAATAACATAATTGTTTCGTTTTAAAATATATGAAAGCTGTTATCACCTCAGCTAATATTAATATCTGAATTGCAGGAAATGTGTGTAGCCTGCTGACCCAGTTGGCCGTCTCGTACAGTGGCTGTGTTTCAAATCTTAGTAAGCTGTCTTGCCTAGACAACAACTAACGTATATAACATGTTTATTACTGGCTAAGCCGTTCCGATACGATTTAACGCGTAAATAAAAAAACAAAATGACGTCTATGTTGTGATTCAAATCTTTGGAATTTGAATTATTTTCATTTGTTAGTTACCCTTTTCGAAGGACAGCTACGTTAGTTGAAAAGTGGGTTTATTTTTGGATGTTATGAGCAAGTCATAATAATATTCACTCAAACGAAATACCCAAACAAGTCTTAATTCGTTTTTTTTTATTTAATATTGTTTATTTACCATAAGCTTTTGAGTTGATCTCACTAGGTAGTCAGCTCACGAGAGTTTGAGACACCGCCGCAAACCATAACCTGCCATAGCAAAGTGTGTGTGTTTGTGTGTCTATAAACACTTATTAATTCACTTCAGAAATGCGAGGCTATTGCCGAACGAAGTGTTTTACACGTTCATTAATGCACACATTCAGCCTGAAACGATAGTTTGTATGACTCTGCGTTTAAAAAAAATATTTCTGGAGGCTGAAATTCACGTTAGCCGTCATGCTAACAGTCAAATAGCAGGACTTTATCGCGTTTTACCCAACATTAACTGTCGTCCAACTCTAGATAACTTAAACATTGTAAATATCCGCCATAAGTGTGTGTATGTGTGCAGAACTCTAGTGTAATGTTTTAGGGTGAAATAAGCATCGTGCCGGCTCAATATCACACGGAGGGTGTTAAACAAAAGGCGAGTGGACGGTATCTCCATATTGTTAGTGTGTTTTATTGACATCTTTTATTTGTGTCACGTAATATGGGTATCTTACGGGTTTTCACAGTTTTGATGTTTCCTTTACACTGTTTCGCGGTTGTATCTTTCTAAATGACTACGTTTGGGATCTTATGAAGTATTGTGTACTGGACGTGTCAAGTTTGTCGCTGATGTCTAAAAACGGGTTTGCTTGGGATAGCGCTGTGTTTTGGTTACCATTTGGATACATCCTGACAAGGGACTGTGTCATAGTGTAGCCTGTATGGCTGATATTTCTTGAAAAACAAGCTGGTGTGCAGGATTCACTCTAGGAAGTTTGACAATAACTGACTTTTTATTGGGAACAAAGGGGTTGTAAAGCCTGCTGGACTCGAATATTGCCTTTTAAAAGTTGCTTTCCAGCATATGCATTATTATTGAATATTGTTAGCTGCTATTATTACACATCCAATGTACTCCCAACTCTTAGTGTTAAATATTTAGTGTGTTACTTATCCTGTACTGTTGTACTAAAAACACGAATGATGCCTCGTCTTGTTCTAAAAGTCAAAGTATACCTTGTTTTTTACATGTTCTTTAAAGGTTCATGTCATCCTTATATGACTTCTTTATACTCATTTAAAGTAGAGTTGTGTGAATTTCTGAACTCCTCATACAAGCACGGAGGTCTGTTGTTCAGTTTCTTTTCTGAAAGTGAAAGAACAATCAATGCATCAATATGTGAAGCCTGAAAAATTGCTAAGAGTTCACTGCAGAGATGAGTGGGCGGAGCTTGACGTAGTCTAGCCCCGCCTCCGTGGATCTTATAAGGGTAGATTGACCTTTGATTTGGAAATGTGGAGTTGCGAATATTGTGAAGACTTGATGGTGGTGGCTCTTAAACACTGTAGCAGTGCCACCCAACCACCCAAAACGCCCTCGCATTTTGGCGACAAGTTGTTTTCCATTGACATTATCTTTTGAAAATGTATTAGTAATCTAATTTCTATGATTCTAGTGCCCTGAATGGAGTCGAAAAGGCTTGTGTGGAGTCGTATCATCCATTCTGAGTCAGCCGCTGCTCCTCTGTCTGTGTTGTTTCTGAAATCATACAGTCATTGCACATGTACAGTAATCATAACACACAGATTCCACGCAGTGATTAACTCCAGTGATGCTGAACTGGTTGACAGTGGGACAAGACACCCCCATAAAACACACACCCATGCACATGCTATTAACCCTGTTATAGCAGGCAGTGCGAGTAAGAAAAGAGATGAGGAAATGTCTTCGTGTTCGATGTAACTAAAGAAAATACAAGGCGGGGATATTTATTTTAATATTTTATTACGAGAAAGTGTTCGGAAAGTCTCCGCGTCATCTGAAAGTTCACATTTCTCACACCACCAAAGTTGCCACCGCTGTTTCGGTCGTAGACGGAAATTTGGGGTGGGGGGGGTGCAGATCAAAGCCTGTGGTTTCCACAGAAACGGCTGTCTCATTTGTCCCTCCCGATGTTTAATATACTACGATTCATGCTCTTTTCACACAAACCGAGAATGCGGCTTTCTCAGAAGCGTAGGTTATTTTCAGAGCTGCTGCATCACTGAAAACTCCTCTCGCTTTCATTTGAGTCACTCTGCTTGTAGTGTAGTAGTCGTGACCTCAGCCGCTTTACTGTCTCGCTTGGCCTCCGATGACTTCCATCTTTGACATCGGCTGATAAGGGATGGATGCCCCACCTACGGAGAGCCATATTTCTGACCTGCTGTTGGGTAAACAGAGTTACAGAGCGCCTGTGTTTGGAGAGCTGTGGACGTGCCTTGCAAATTTTTGTTTAGGGAGGGGCGGATTGTGTAAATTAGGGAGTCTGGGCGGTGGTTATCCACATGCACTGCTGATGTAGACTTCCCTTACAGGATAAGGCCATTTGGTCACCTTTATGTTGTTCCAAGCCAATATGACTAGCTTTCTTCTGAGGATAACCAAAAGAGATGTTTGACAGAATGTTCACGCTGCTGCTTTTGTGTACAGAAAGTGAAAGGAGATGCTCCTGGGGTGTTTTTTTTGTTTTGTTTTTTGACTCTTATGAGCCAGTTATTTTTAGTGAATCCAAAATATACAACACTATCAGTGTAGCCTGATTCACTAACAAATGATTCTCTTGAGCGGATTCTTTTTTTGTGAATCATATATGTATATGTGTGTGTGTATATATATATATATATATATACAGGGCTTGAATTTCGGTGCGGGAATGCGGGGATTGCGCATAATTTAAACCATTCCCGCAAGGTTAGCTTTTATAGTGCGAGAAATTCCCGCACAAATATATTTGCTTCATCTCAGAGCAAATGATTAAAAATAAATTCACAGATGCGAGAAAAAATATGTCAAATTGTCTTTTATTTTCGAATATAATTCCTCAATCAGCGCTGGACCGGCATTTTCTGTCTCAGCGCTGAGCTCATAGACAGTAAACGGCGGAGCCCTGGCTGCTGTAGACAGATCATGTTTCACGCTGTCAATGCAGCGGTCTGCGTTGCGCTGATCTTATTCACACTATCAAGTGTAGGTGCAGCATTCTAACATTTTGAGTCAAAATGACCTGTTTGTGAAGAAATTATCCGCTTCCAAATTGTCGTTGTAATAACGAAACTGAAACATTAAAAAACATGTTGCTCTTTATGGTGTGGGAGTGATAGAGCGCGGCAGCAACGAACCAACTGATCAGCTTACAGCGTCACAACATTGAATGCTCGGCCGAACAGCTTTATTATTTTTCATCTCCATAAATATATCTATAAATATATCTAGTAATAAAGTTAACGCAAGGGCTAGAAATCAATTAATATTTTGCTGATCCTTATTGTCATCATGGAGAGCGCAGTTGGTTGCATGGCAACGACAGACGCCACGAGAGTGCAAGCGCTTGTGGAAATGAGACTGCGGCGCGCGCGCCCGAGCTTTCCACTTGTTTGAGCATGTGACTGTGCGTTTCCCCTTGTTTTCTATTCATATTTCCCGCGCGCACAAACACGGCCACAGACAATGAATTGTTTGGTTAGCGTAGTAGTTTAAATATGGACCGTTGGCTGAAGCGAAAGACAAGTTCGGATGATGCAGATCACGATCCAAAGAAAAAAGTTTTCACTGAAATGGAGACACTCATTCAGACAGCCATGGTCATACCAGTAGCGAGTGTGTCGTGTGAACGTGGATTCAGCACAAAAAACAGGATCAAAACTAAATTCAGAAATTCACTGAATAATACAAGTCTAACAAATCTAATGATCATTTCAGAGCTTGGACATTCCCTTGAGCAGTTTGACTTCAACAGAGCCATCATCAAATGGAAAGAAATGAAGATGAGGAGACAGATGAGAAACTTAGAATAAGTCACATGAAAAAAAGAAATGGAAAAAATTGACTGAAATAGAACTGAAATGTATGAAAGACATAAATACTTATAGTTTAAACTGAGTTCTTAATATCAATTTACGATATCAATATCAAAAGTAAAAAAAAAGCAAAGAATTGAACTGAACTGAAACACATGAACTGAAATAGACATTAATATATAGCATAGGCCTAGTTTAAACAGAGGTCTTAATGTCAATTTGAAGAGCATGATGTATTTTGTATAAAGTTTTTTTTTTTTTTTTGTTAACTGATTTGAGAACTGGAAATGCACAATTCATGCATACACATCTGTAGATATTAATAAATGAACATGATTAAATTAGATTTAATTAGATTAAATTAGACCGATGCATCAAAAGTTATTCTCCCCCCCATAATCTTTAGATCCCCCCCATGTGACCCATGTAAGGGGGGAATTCCCCCCCAGTTTAAAAAACGAAATTCAGGCCCTGATATATATATATATATATATATATATATATATATATATATATATATATATATATATATATATATATATATATCAGGGTTTCCGTTGTCCGGTAATTGCCGGACATTGGCCGGAAAAAAAAATGAAATGTCAGACAAAATTAAATATCTCCGGTCAAATTGTCCGAATAAAATTGCCTAATAATCCCGCCCCCCCTAACACAATCTGAATTTGAGAATAAGCCTAAAATGTATAAAGCAAAAATACACCGAACTTTGGCTATGTTATGAAGGAACAGGCTCGTTTGAAAGTTATTAAACATTATTACATGGCTTGCATGAATTCCAATGTGGAATGCGGTCTGTTATTTCTTGATATCAGACCGCTGCGAAGCACTAGCGGCGCCAGGATTTTGATTGTAGGTGGGCCTTCAGAAAACTGGATGGGCCAGTTAAAATAAGCCAAAAAATAAATAAATAAATAAATAAAAACGGGTTCCCCTTTCATCTCCGTTTCAGCGCTTTTCTGGGCACTGAGGACAGCGACTCCGTAGCCTACCTGAATTTAATGTGTAATTAGCATAGGTAAAAAAAAATTGTTTTAAATTTTTAAAAAGACATTTTAAGATATATTTCATGTCTGTGAGGCCTACGCTGAGTTTCGTTAAATTAGGATGAGATGCACTCCAGTTCACTAGCAATGCAAGTGGCCGCGAGGGCACCTGCATGATTAGGCCTGTCGTCTGCTATATTTGCTTCTTATGTATTAAATCCAGGCAATTGGTTGATAAAAAAAAAAATATTAAAATTAAGATACAATTTATACAAAACGAAATTCACTTCAAAAAAGTATTTCTACTAAACAAAACTTAATTAAGTGGTCAAAATCATGTCTGACCCGCTCCATGTCTCTCGATATTGCACATCTTATCTTACTCGTGCGGTTCACTTTTCATAATCAACATAAATTAAAAAATAACATTATAATATTTTAACAAATATTAAACTAAATAAGCATATTTAATGTCTACAACATGTATAGTAGACCTAGAATCTATATTTGTACAAATTGCTGCACATTCATTTCATTCTGAATTTTGCACTCATAAGTTGAAAGGCATTTGTTTGTGCATGCATGTAAAACATATCTGCAACTTTTATCAAGTTCACTGATAATTATGCGTGCATTTATGAATTGTTATCTTAATCTATAATGAAACAAGGACGAAACATATGCTTTGTTTGTTTAGAATGGAATGGATCGCAAATAGATCAGAATGAAGAAATGAACCATAGTAGAAAATGTTTTTTTTTCCGTCTATTTGAAAGTTAGGCTAATAAACATGTTGCATTCGGCGGCCTGATTATGTCATTTTTTACGTTACATAGCCTGCCTCCAGTTTTCCTCACCTTGACTAATTAAGAGGCGATACTTGACCGGCATATCATCAAAATGTCCGGAAAAGGAAACCTGGCACCATTTTTTTCTAGCGGAAACTCTGAGATATATATATATATATATATATATATATATATATATATATGAATGAGCTTGTGGATACCCTACCCTAGTCTCCATTCACATTGATTTCATTGTATGGAAAAGAGCAGCGTGTGCGTTCTACAAAACCTCTCCTTTTGTGCTGCTCATGACAAATAAAGATTGTCATACAGATTGGAAACATTACACAAGTAAATAAATGATGCCAAAGTCCTCATTCGTGAGCGAATTAACTCTTCAAACACCCCAGACATGGGGAAAAATAAAAAAACAGGGAAGGTGAGAAACTGAAGTGCTGTGTTTTCCTCTCCCTGCTTTTTAAATATTTCTTGCTTTTATTCGAGGTTACGGTGTGTTTTACAAGGGACCAAAAGCCCTCCATTCATTCAAATCTTGTTTTTCAGAGACTCAACTGAGTGTTTTTTTTTTATTTTCCTCTCCCGCTGTTGCCGGCTCCTTGTCCACTAGCCTCATGGCTTCACATTGTGCTCTGAACAAAAGCGTCCCACTCACCTGGGGCGGGAGGAAGGAGAGGGTTTTTATCCAACACTGAGCTTCAGTGTTTTCTGTCTTCCTTACGCTCCTATAACCTACATATCCGGCTAAATTTACATCCCATATCTGGCAACTGGTCTTTAATTGCTTCCACATGAAAGTGTCAATTCCTTAAACCTGGCAACAAAATGATTCATTCAGGGTATGAGGAATTACAATCGAACACCTCTCACAGTTCGAGCATTACGACCCGGCTAAGCCCATTATGACACAAAGGTGTGGCGTCTTGCCACCCCGGCCAAAACAAACAGTTGTGCAGTGCAGATGAGTGTTCACGAGGCGTGATTTTAAGTTATTTTTTCCTCCACCTCCCTCCGTGAGTCACGTCAGGGGTGTGTGAGCTGGACGAAGAGCCCATTTTTGCCCTCGTGAGTCAAGCCTGCTCGTGACCGAGGGCTGTCGTGCTTTATTTTTTGCTCTCTGTCATCCTCCCCTCCTTTCCTATGGATATTTTTAGCTGTGGCGCTGGTGTTGCTGTGCGCCGGAACACCCCGTACACGCGTCCTGAGCCCCTCCTCTCTGCTTGTGCACGTACACACTCCGCCATCTGTCTTAGCGTTTGCATTTAACGCAGTATTGAAATAATGCCACATCCCTGCTTTAAATAAGTGCCCTTGTTTGGCCTCAGACTACGGCTGCATTATTTCCCAGTCCTGTGACACTGCCTCGGATCTGCAGGGGTGGGCAGAAGAGCACGAGACGCGCCGTACGTGCAGCTGAGCGGGAAAACGGCTAGGAGGAGCTTTGCGAGGCAGAGGAGCCCAGCAGCGGCACACTCAGGCAGGATGAGGGCTTCTCAGGACTCTGTTGACGGAAAGTGGGTCACTGGGTCAGGCAGCAGCAGAGCTCCAGCGGCAGGCTAGAGCGAGATCGACGGGGTCCCGTCCATACGTTGGACACAATCCGGGATTAATTAGCCTTGATAATTATTCATATTGACCTCAGAGCTCTTAAAGGGCCAGTTACATCTTTTTAAGTGCAGCACAGTCATGTGTGATGGCTCTAAGGATTTTTTATTTGTAAAGTAACCGTTTTAATAGTTAAAATGTAAAAAAAAATATATATAAATGAGAAATCTTGCTGATGGCCTTGTGGGGTGTTTCGCTTCGGGCGTCGCAAGTTTAAGTCCTGTCTCGCGGACATTTCCTTTTCCTGATCCTCTCTCTCTCTCTCTCTCTCTCTCTCTCTCTCTCTCTCTCTCCCTCTCCCTCTCCCACTTCACTTCCTATCCACCTACTGTTCTAACTAAATAAAGGCATAAAACACCAAAAATAAATATATATTAAAAAAAAAAAGTTGCTAAATTAAACGTTACTAAAACTGAAATGTAATTTCCTTGTTAATGTTTGACATAATAAGTTAGGTAATTGACAAGCTGAAATAAAATAATATATAAATAGGAGCTAAAATACAGTATTGTTCAAAATAATAGCAGTACAATGTGACTAACCAGAATAATCAAGGTTTTTAGTATATTTTTTATTGCTACGTGGCAAACAAGTTACCAGTAGGTTCAGTAGATTGTCAGAAAACAAACAAGACCCAGCATTCATGATATGCACGCTCTTAAGGCTGTGCAATTGGGCAATTAGTTGAAAGGGGTGTGTTCAAAAAAATAGCAGTGTCTACCTTTGACTGTACAAACTCAAAACTATTTTGTACAAACATTTTTTTTTTCTGGGATTTAGCAATCCTGTGAATCACTAAACTAATATTTAGTTGTATGACCACAGTTTTTTAAAACTGCTTGACATCTGTGTGGCATGGAGTCAACCAACTTGTGGCACCTCTCAGCTGTTATTCCACTCCATGATTCTTTAACAACATTCCACAATTCATTCACATTTCTTGGTTTTGCTTCACAAACAGCATTTTTGATATCACCCCACAAGTTCTCAATTGGATTAAGGTCTGGAGATTGGGCTGGCCACTCCATAACATTAATTTTGTTGGTTTGGAACCAAGACTTTGCCCGTTTACTAGTGTGTTTTGGGTCATTGTCTTGTTGAAACAACCATTTCAAGGGCATGTCCTCTTCAGCATAGGGCAACATGACCTCTTCAAGTATTTTAACATATGCAAACTGATCCATGATCCCTGGTATGCGATAAATAGGCCCAACACCATAGTAGGAGAAACATGCCCATATCATGATGCTTGCACCTCCATGCTTCACTGTCTTCACTGTGTACTGTGGCTTGAATTTAGAGTTTGGGGGTCGTCTCACAAACTGCCTGTGGCCCTTGGACCCAAAAAGAACAATTTTACTCTCATCAGTCCACAAAATGTTCCTCCATTTCTCTTTAGGCCAGTTGATGTGTTCTTTGGCAAATTGTAACCTCTTCTGTACATGCCTTTTTTTTAACAGAGGGACTTTGCGGGGGATTCTTGAAAATAGATTAGCTTCACACAGACGTCTTCTAACTGTCACAGTACTTACAGGTAACTCCAGACTGTCTTTGATCATCCTGGAGGTGATCATTGGCTGAGCCTTTGCCATTCTGGTTATTCTTCTATCCATTTTGATGGTTGTCTTCCGTTTTCTTCCACGTCTCTCTGGTTTTGCTCTCCATTTTAAGGCATTGGAGATCATTTTAGCTGAACAGCCTATCATTTTTTGCACCTCTTTATAGGTTTTCCCCTCTCTAATCAACTTTTTAATCAAAGTACGCTGTTCTTCTGAACAATGTCTTGAACGACCCATTTTCCTCAGCTTTCAAATGCATGTTCAACAAGTGTTGGCTTCATCCTTAAATAGGGGCCACCTGATTCACACCTGTTTCTTCACAAAATTGATGACCTCAGTGATTGAATGCCACACTGCTATTTTTTTGAACACACCCCTTTCAACTAATTCAACTAATTGCCCAATTGCACAGCCTTAAGAGCGTGCATATCATGAATGCTGGGTCTTGTTTGTTTTCTGAGAATCTACTGAACCTACTGGTAACTTGTTTGCCACGTAGCAATAAAAAAAATACGAAAAACCTTGATTATTCTGGTTAGTCACATTGTACTGCTATTATTTTGAACAATACTGTACATGATCTTAAAGTGATAGTTTACCCAGAAATGAAGTTTCTCTCATTAATAACTCCCATGTCGTTACAAACCCTACGTTCATCTTCGGAACACAAATTAAGATATTTTGTCCCTCTCTCTGACATCAGTAAAATAGTCCATGTGACATCAGAGGTTGAACGGTAATTTCACGAAGTTACAAGAATACCTTTTGTGTGCAAAGAAAACAATACAAAAAAAAAAAAAAAGTTACTGTCTTCTGCCATTTTGGAGGGTCTACTGGCGTTCAGTAGACAGCGCGCATTCTGAACGTAAACAGTGCTGATCACCTTTTGGGGTAGAATTGCTGAATAAATTGTTATTATTGTTTCCTATTTCTTTTTATTGTGACTCCCTACTTATTACTTGTGATTTGTAAATGGGGTCGATTTTCTTTTGCACGCACAACATTTATGCTAAAATGCTGTAGATTAAGCTGTGCATTCATGTACTGTAACACACAGGATCCGTGTCAGCTTATAGTGACATAATGCATTTATCAATCCAGCCATGTGTGCCCAATGAACTTGTTTTTCCTCACTCGTTGCTGCGTGTGCAGGAATGTGCTACAGTTGTGATCTGTGACCCGTCCCAAACTGGAAAGGTCAAGATTCTGTTGTAGTTGTAGAAGCTTGTTTCTTGTAGATGGATAACTACATGCCACACGCAGAATGAGTAGTCTGGCGAGGAAGTAAAACATTAAATTTGGACTTTCTTTCATCTCCACAGGATAAACACCATGATGCTGCACATGAAATCATCGAAACTATTCGGTAAGTCCATTGGTTTGATTTTGCCGTTATGTTTGTCAGCTCTGCAAGTTTTATGTGCATAATTAAAACATGACTCTTCTCTTTCTCCAGCTGGGTTTGTGAAGAAATCCCAGATCTTAAGCTGGCCATGGAGAACTATGTTCTTATCGACTATGACACCAAGAGGTGAGGAAACCGTCACCAGTTGGACTCTTAAGATTGGGTGGATAAGGTATCATTGGAAAATGACGCCTAAAAAGTCTTAATAATAATAGTATTTTTTATTATATTACATCTATTTATAATTATTTAATTGTTATTAATACTATTTGTTGTTAGTACTTAACAATTATTGTTTTTATTTAAATTATTGATTATTATCATTAATATTATTAAAAACGGCATTTGTGCATGCTAACGAAACAATTCAATACAAGTTTTGTGAAAGATATGAAATGAAAAAGCTTCATAAAATATTACAAATTGAGTACTTGTACTAATTACTCTCATAATTGTTAATTTAGAAAGTTTAACTGAAATATCATGCATCAATTTATTAGTTGTAATATGATTGCTGCTTATAAGAAAGTGGATATTATGATATAACATGCTTCATAAAATATTACAAATTAAATTCTAATTTATTACTTTTTCATGTTTTATTATGTACCATTTAATAGAATTATCATGAATGGTTTATTTGTACTTTTAATAATTTTGGTAAATTTGATATAAAGTTAAAAAAGCTTCATAAAATTAAGTGACGTGACATTCAGTCAAGTATGGTGACCCATACTAAGAATTCGTGCTCTGCATTTAACCCATCCAAAGTACACACACACACACCCCCACCCACACCCAGAGCACTGGGCAGCCATTTATGCTGGGGAGCAGTTGGGGGTCCAGTGCCTTGCTCAAGGGCACCTATGTCATGGTATTGCCAGCTGAGATTCAAACCCACAACCCTAAGGTTAGGACTGAAACTCTCTAACCACTAGGCCAAGATAATGATAACAGGTTTTTGTTTGTTTTTTTTTTCAGCTTTGAGAGTATGCAGAGACTATGTGATAAGTACAACAGAGCCATTGACAGCATTCACCAACTGGTATGTAATCTTGTTTTGCGAAAAAAAAAAAGTCAAAATAAAACATTTTTAAATGTGTAAAAATCTGTGTTTGTGTGTTGCAGTGGAAAGGGACAACCCAACCCATGAAACTCAACAAGCGGCCTTCCAACGGCCTGCTGCGTCACATCCTGCAGCAGGTCTACAACCACTCCGTCACCGACCCAGAGAAACTCAACAACTACGAGCCGTTCTCTCCCGAGGTGTACGGAGAGACCTCCTTCGACCTGGTGGCTCAGATCATCGATGAGATGGAGATGATGGAAGACGACACCTTCGTGGATCTGGGCAGTGGTTAGTAACATCTGTTATTGAAGGCCTATTCTGTGGTGGCCCAGCAGTGCAAATTAAATTCACAAATCAGAAAACTCAACGGTGAATTGAAAAACACTGCAATTTAGCTACCATAATTGGTCTTGATTAGCAGTTCAAGACTTAAAGTCCAAAATTGGCTAACTTGATTGGTATAAATGAGTCGTTATTGTTGATTTAAGATTGAAAGTTCATCAAAAATGCACAGCTCTTTGGAAAACTCGAAGTTCATGACCATAATTGATATAAACGGATCTTTACTAGCAGTTTAAGAGTGAATTTACAATAAAACACCACAGCAATTTGGAAAGCACGAATGTAAACTGAAAGATGCAAAAGCAAATTCACTACCATAATTGGTATAAAGTAAAAGTTTAACATTGAAAGTCAAAACAAAAAAATGCAACAGATCTTGATTACCAGTTTAAGATTGAAAGCTCATTTAATATGTGACCTACAGTGTTGTCTTTGCTTGATTTGCAGGAGTTGGTCAGGTAGTCCTGCAGGTCGCTGCAGCCACCAACTGTAAACACTACTACGGCGTGGAGAAAGCAGACACTCCAGCAACCTATGCAGAGGTGAAACATTAAACACTCGGATTTCTTATGTCTGCCTCAAAGTGTATGTTCGGCACTGGTATTTATGTCTGAATGTGTTTCCAGTCAATGGACAGGGAGTTTAAGAGATGGATGAAGTGGTATGGCAAAAAACATGGCGAGTACACGGTAAGTGTGTGTTTGGTTAATAAAACAGATGTTATTACTTCTAGGGCTGCAACTTACGATTATTATGATAATCTATTAGTTGGCCGATTATTTTTTCCGATTAATCGATTAAAACGCACTATTCCACATTCTGCCCAATGTCCTTAAAACAAATGTGCCGACTGAATGCTTTGAAAACATACAGTGCGTAACGATTTATTAGACCACCTTTCATAAGACAAAAGACAAATATTAGCAATCTGTCAAAAAAAAAAAAAAATTCTAAAAATGTTATTGTAATTTTTGGACAAACTAAAACAACTAAATAGTATTTATTTTTTGCCTCTGATAAAAAGCTTAAGCGTATTGGAGCTCTAACCAATGCAGAAAGCTAAAAATAATTTTGATAATTACCAATATTGTTAGTTAATAGCAGAAGTGGCACAAAACCTTACAAAATTAGTTGAAAACCTTACATAAATCACTGTGGGCTACAACTGTGGGCTAGACACTGAAAAAGTGTCTGATATTTATATTCGGACAATTACACGCTGCTGTCCCGTCACAGTTCCTACTCTCAGAAATTAGTCGCACTGCATGTTGACTTTAAACCTAAATATAAATGTTAAACAACAGATATTTGTCATCGTGTTCTGTCTGTTTAAAGCGCGCCCACCGCGCTCTTTCAGTAAATATTTCAACTTAATGCAGACTGTCAGGGCGGGCCTTTAAGCAAAAATGGAAAGGCTTGCATGAATTTGTGACATTTACAGATAATGATATGACCGTTAACTAAACCTTTTTTGTGCAGAGGACACACACAAGCATCTGTAAAAGCACGAATGCATCAGCTTATAGCTTAAAATAAAGATTTCTCATGTTTTGGGCAGCTTGGATCACGTACTTATCCTGCAGGAGCTCATTCTGTTTCCTCCAATATTTGTAGATGCATTTTGTCCGTAGAAAGGCGTTATTCAATGCTGTAGCTTGATGCAACCGGCTGCAGCTGCACTGTGGGCAGACCAGACTAATCGATCATGAGAATCATTGTCGATGATTTTCATTATCGATAAAAATCGATTAGTTGTGGCAGTCCTAATTGCTTCATTATTGTGACTGAAGGGATGAAGTCTATATATACTGATGTTGTTTGGTCTTGTCCGGCAGCTGGAGAGGGGAGATTTTCTTTCGGAGGAATGGAAGGAACGAATAGCCAACACAAGGTATGATCACATACAGACTAGTTAACATTTTTCAGATTCGTGAGTTTTTTTTTTTATTGTTATAATTTCTTTAACCGTTTGCTTGTTGTTTATTCGTCTTGTTTAAGTCTATAGTCTGATGTGCTTTTTTACAGTGTTATTTTTGTGAATAACTTTGCCTTTGGTCCTGAGGTGGACCACCAGCTGAAGGAACGATTCGCCAACATGAAGGAAGGTGAGCGGTGTCACGTGATTTCAAAAAGATGACTAAATAATAAGTGCGTCTTCACAGTCGAGTAGGCAAATTGAAATAATTGAGAGATTGTGTAATTCTATTTGTGTAGAATGTTTTCGATCAGTTCAAATCACACTGTTAGTCACATTTGACCATTTTGTGCAGCCTTACCATGAAGTCAATAGCACTTGGCTGCTAACATTTAAAAAAGAAAGGGGGTCTGTGTCAGTGTAGCTCAAAGGCACCTGTGTCAACATGTCATTCTTGACCTTTGACCCCAGTCGGGCTTGTTTTTTGGTTCACATTGATCTGCAGATGTTGAGGGGGTGATATGCGTTTAGGTTTTCGCCCCTCTGTTACTTGGGAGTGTTTTTACTCCATTTTGTCTCTTATAGGTGGAAAAATTGTATCCTCAAAACCTTTTGCACCTCTAAACTTCAGAATAAACAGTCGAAACTTGAGTGGTAAGTATAAAACTTCTCTCACAAAAGATGGTACTATATACAATAACTGCCATTTAACTTTAAAGATGTATTATTTAAGTACCATGGTTATGGTAAAGATGCGGACACAGTTAACGTTGTTTGGCGAAATTTCACAGGTTAAATCCAGTCATTCTGATTGGAATCTCCACGATCGGGAGTGAGGAAAAGTTGGTCGTATGTCTTAACGCAACATGTGTTAACGTTTTTTCATGCGAAATTTCACTAATTTGCAAAAATTTAGCAACAAACAGTTTACAGTGTCAATCTATGTCAATTCTGTAGTAATGTATGAAGCACCACTCACACAGAATTTAAACCGAGCAGCCTTCTGTTAGCCAACGTCGCAAATTCGCGTTAAAAATCTGCGTAGGAAATACCCATCCTTATAGATGCAGCGCAATGTAACTATGACCGCACTTTTCCAATGTTTAATGGTCTTTATTGCATTTTTTTATTATTTATTTTTAGATATTGGCACAATAATGAGAGTAGTTGAGCTGTCCCCTCTGAGGGGATCGGTTTCGTGGACGGGGAAGCCAGTGTCGTACTATCTGCATACGATAGACCGCACCATAGTAAGTGCCCTTTCATTTGAGTCACATGGGTTTCGCTGTTCCTCTTGGTGTACAATGGCTCTCTTATTTGCATTAGCCATAATTGTTAGGCAAATGTTGATGAATGTGGCTTTGTGAGCATTACATGAACTGATATCTAACCAAAGGTGGTGGTTGTTGTTTTTTTGCAGCTTGAAAACTATTTTTCTTGTCTCAAAAATCCTAAACTCAGGGTAAGACTTGATTGGTTCTCATGTTGTTTATGGGTTTTTGGACAAAATATCAAGCTAGATCTCTTCCCACAACACTTGCGGCTTGTTTTTGGTTCCAGGAGGAGCAGGAGGCGGCCAGAAGGCGCCAGCAGAAGGACAGTAAGGAGAATAAGAGCAACACCACCACCCCGACCAAGCCCAAGGAGAACAAGGTAGAACTACAGGAGTTACTCCTTTATTTATTTAAATTAATGTATTTTAGTCATTTACACACACACAAATAAAAATATTTATACATTTCTTTTTTTCAAATGTATCTTTATATACATGCATTTTAAATAATTATCTATTAATAAATTAATTTGTTCAATTTAACTTTTCAATTAACATAATTTGACATTTATAAAAAAAAAATTTTTTTTATTATAAATTAATTTATTTTCAATTATAATTGTTTAATTACATTTCTAATTATATTATGTATTGTAATTTTGTGTTATACGAATATTTTTAATTCATAAATACATTTATACATTCATTTTAAGTGTATTTATTCATAAACATTTTATTTACCTAATTCTATATTTATTTAGAATAATTTTTTTATATTAATATTATTTCAAATTATTTTGTTTAATTACTTTCCGAATTAAATTGTATTTTAAGTGTATGTATTTTAAATATAAAAATAAAACAAAATACTGTTTATCTATTTAAAAGATTTATGAATCTATTTTATTTATATATTTTAAGTTTTACATTTTCTATATTTTAATTTTCTGCACAAGGAACACTATGTAGACCTACAGAAATGAAATTTATTTCAGGTTTAATTTGTTCATCTGAAACCTAAATTTCCATATTAATATATTTATTTTAAATTATTATTAATGTTTTTAATTAATTAATTTTCTGCTTAAGGACCACAAGGTAGACCTGCAGGAGTCATTTTTATTTATGTAAAAATGTCTGTATTTTACGTTTATGCATTGCAAAAGTATGTTTTTGTATTAATAGAAAATTCTCTTTACCTTGTGCAGCAGGCGCATCATGACTCTGGTGGTGAGGAGGAGCGCTCAAACTCGCTCGTGCCAGTGAAACCGTCACCCAAACCCCGCCGGGCCAAACTGCTGCCCAGGGGCCGCAAGCTCAGCAACAGGAAGCGTGGACGGCCTAAGAAAGCTGCCGCTGCCACTGCAGCCGAGCGCAAGAACAAGAAGAGCCAGAGCGCCCTTGATCTGCTGCATGCCAAGACCCTCTCAGCGGCCCCCCCTCAGGGTGAGACACTTACCTAAAACTGACACGCCTTTGATGGCCATTTATCAGCAACAGTACCTTTGACTTTTGTGGTTTGTTTTAATCCGCAGATGCATACAGGTCACCTCAGAGTCCATTCTTTCAGCTACCTCCCAAAGTGCAGCATTATACATCCAGCCAGCTTCTCATGAGCCCCACTCCACCAGGCCTGCAGGCTCTACTCGGTAAGTTCTGAGCCAATCTGTTTCAGTCAAACAGACATGCTCAGGTATCTGCTCTAGTTACGAAGTCAATCACCCAGTTGATGTAAACCATCCTTGCTCTCGCTGCAGATAACGTGAAAGTCCAGTACCTGCAGTTCATGGCCTACATGACGACACCCCAGTACCGGACCAACCTGCAGCAAGCCCTTGAGCAGGAAAAGGTCAATCTGTCTTCTGTGTGTGTGTGTCTGTGTGTGTGTGTGTGTTTATTACTAATGAAATAGTATTTTATAGTTTATAACTATAAAATAACAAATGAATAAAAACGGGATTATAAAAGAATTAATCAAGTAATACGTAATTATATTTGCCATTTTAACTGTGTTAATTATTAATCTCCATCATAATTAATAATAATAAAATAAATAAAATAAAATGACATACCTAATGCTAATATTGTTATTTATACTTTTTATTTGCTTAATAATATAAATAATAATTTAATTAATGAGATGTTGATTGTATAATCAATAAATGATTGCAAAAATTTTGTATGTTGTTTTTAAAAATATTTAATTTAAATGCCATAAATTTGTAAAAATATTGAAAAATATTTGTTTACCAATACTACTAGATTGTATAAATAATAATTAATGGGAAAACATATTTTTGTTATTTATAAATTACTGTGTAAATTATTATTATATTATATATATATATATATTCATATTCAATCAAATTTAAAATAAAATATTTGTGAATGTTCTTTATTATAACCTATTAATTAACAGTATTTTTCCCCACTTTTGTGAATTTGTGAGCTCGAAAATATATGGACTTTATGGTTTTGCCATGACATTATTTTAAATAATAGTAGAAATAATAATAATAAATGAATTGGTGAGAAAATATTTAGATATTTAAATGTATAATACATGTTATTATACAAATGTTGTATTTTGTTAGTTTACTTTTTAAATACAAACAATGGCATGCATTTTATTCAAAATATTTTCAAAATATTTGTTTAATAACAATGCTACAATAGAAATATTAATAAATTAAATATTTGTATATTTAAATATAAATATTTTTGTTATTTATAAATTATGAAAATTATACTTGTTTTTCTTTATAAACGCTAATAAAAAGAACAGGCGAAAATAAATCATTTAAATCATGTCTTTTAATTGCGAATATGTGGATTTACATTTAAGCATAAATGTCAAATATATTATAATTTTTTAACTTATTAGCAGTCTTTTTTCCCCAGTTTTGTGAATTTGTGGGCTTAGAAATGACATGGACTTTATGGTTTTGTCATAACATTATCGTTTAACGTTTCTCTCGCCATGTCTTGTCACAGCTGAGACACACAGAACTGTCGGGTCAAGCCCAGCAGCTGCTCAACACTTGTCACGCTCATAAAGAGAGGATCAGAGACCTTTTCCAGTCCAAACTGGAGGAGGTAAGGCTTTTCACAACCTAGTGAGCAGTCTACCTAGTCGTCACTTTCAGATCGGTGATATGCTAAATGTAACCCTCACAGCTGGGTGTGAAGGCGGTGACCGTGGAGGACCTGGTGCAAGCTCAGAAGGAGATCACAGCCCACAACATGCAGCTGAGGGAGCAGACCAAACAGCTGGAGCAGGACATGGCAGAGCTTCGCGATCAGAGCCTGGTGCTGGTGAGTGAGCCGCCTCAGCGCAGCAGAAGGATACGCTTTCTGGCAGAAGAGGAACTGAACGCCCATTGCTCGTATGTTTGTGTGTTCGTCAGCTGAAGGCTCGGTGTGACGAGCTCAAGCTGGACTGGGGATCTCTGTGTCTGGAGACTCTGTTGAAAGAGAAAGCGGCTCTGCGAAGACAAATCTCGGAGAAACAGCGCCACTGTCTGGAGCTCCAGGTACTCACACGCACAGGTTTCTCAGTCAGCTCAGAGCTAATAGGCCATTGCTTCTTTAGAGCTGTGGCACGCTGATTTTGGTGCTCGTGCAGGTTTCACTGGTTCAAACCTGGCCTGCAACATGGTACGATCTCATTTTCCCTCTCTGGTCTTTAGCAATTTTCCTGTTTCCCCTCTATTTCGGTCTCATAACGATGCACTAGGATGTTTTTGTAACCCTTGTGTTTTACATGAATTATGACAGCTTGCACGCGTGTGTACCATTTTATATCCAATTAAACATCTGAAAAAAAAAAAGGATTACAATTTAAATGTATTATGAGTTAATCATTTTCGTTACTTAGATTCAAGAAGATTTCAGTTCTTTGGGTCATTAAAAAAAAAAAAAAAAAAACTTGCTAGCAACAGTTCATATTTGCATGTTAACATTTTATAAATTGTTATCTTAAAACATTTATGCCTTATAAAAAAAAAAAAGTCAGATCTTTTGACGATATGAATATACTACTAATAGTTAATTACATATAAATTATAAATCTTTATTTTGAAATGATCAATATTTAAAATCCCAGCAAAATGTGTGTATCATTTTACATGTAATTATATAATAAAAATAATAGCCATAATAAGCAAACTAATTTTAAATAGTTAAATGTGTAATTTCTTTATTTAAATATATATTTTGGTGCTGTCAAATGATTAATCGCAATTAAGCGCAGTTTTTGTTTACATTATGTATATATAAATACACACACATGAATGTATGTATTTCAGAAAAAAAGATGTTGTTTATAGATTTATAATAAATTTGATAAATATAAACAAAAACATGTTAATACATGTAAATATTTTCAAAATATATATACTGTATGCGTGTGTACTAATATACATAATAAATATACACAGAACACGCCAATATATTATGCAAACAAAAACTTAAATTGTTTTTGTATGCAGTTTAATCACGAGTAATCATTTGACAGCATTAATATTTCTCTAGCTTTTATCTTTCTTGTCATAGACTTGTTTGTAAATGTTCCGACAAAAGCTTGTTTACAGAAAACTGAACTAGCTCCTGCAAGGATATATTTGTTTTTATCATGAGCAGTGTGGGTTGACCGTGTCTACATCAACGGCTCCCCCTGGTGTTTATTTGCAGATCAGCATCGTTGAACTAGAGAAGAGCCAGAGGCAGCAGGAGCTCCTGCAGCTCAAGTCTTACAACCCGTGTGAGGACTCCCCCTACCAAAAGGCCCTTCCTGGTCCAGATCCCCGGCCCACACTGGATTCCGACACCCCCAAACTCACCCCGCACGCTTCTGTAGCGCTCAACGGCCTCAGCCCAGAACTGTCCATCAATGGCACGGCCTCGCCGGGTTACGAGAGGGGCAGTGGCAGCGGAATGGGCAAAAACAAGCTTCTCACCCGTTACCTGCCTATTTCCCCTGACCACGAAATTGTGCCGCCCACCCCCGACTCAAGAACCAGGCAGCTAGGGCAACCCCTGCCCGACTACACCCGTTTCTCTCCAGCTAAGATCGCCCTCCGCAGGCACCTCAACCAAGATTCGGCTGCCAATCAGTTTAGAGCCCTAAGCAACATCCACTGGTGAGTAAAATTAACGGTTAGTTGACTACGTCTCTGTTCATTGGTCACTGATCACTTGCGGCTTTTTTCAGGGGTGACACCAGTGCCGTTTCATCTCCAACGCTGGGATTCAAACATTCTTGCTCCTCACCCAGTTCAGCGGATATTCATGCGACCACCACACCCAAGAGCACAGATAAGGAAAAGAGCCCAGCTGCCCCCGGCGACACCATAACCAGTCTACCAATCAGCATCCCCCTCAGCACTGTGCATCCCAGCAAACTTCCTGTCAGCATCCCACTGGCCAGCGTGGTGCTGCCGAACCGTGCTGAAAGATTGGTATGGATCTGTGTGGGAGGAAGTCATGATGTGCAGTCTTGTGGGTGTTTTCTGCAAACATTTTAGCAGTTACTCAGACTGTGGTTTTCTTTTGGCAGAGAAACACTCCTAGTCCAGTTTCAAATCCTGCAGGACAGAGCAATGGCAAGCCGCCTCTCACGCCTACCTCAGGTACAGTCCCACTGCCTGCTTTGTTGGTCATAGATGAAGCCTAGCAGTTAGTTAGTGCATGTAGTTCAAACCATTGCACTAGGAAACATGACTTTTGCCACGTTTTGGAAGTCCGCATAAAATAAAATGGCCTGTTATTAAAATTAGTATTCCTTTTTAGAAATAAATAAACCACAATTTAATGAACCCTTTTTTTTGCCCCCATCATTTCCTGTGCTTTCTTAATTTTTGTAATAAACTGAATTGGCCAAATGGCCAAAGGCATGCTTTTTTTGACCACCTCTATCATGGAACCACATAACCAGATGTCCAGAAATGGGACAAGGATTTTGCAGTCTTGGAAAACCTGTATGAGGGAGCCTCATTTAAAAAGTGTGATTTCTAGACCTAGATAAGTCATGTAAATAAAGTCTTAATTTCTATACAGCTAGTTTTTTCTAGTCATTCCAAACTCTCAATTCCAAAATATTTTATCACATAAAAATTGATTAAAAAATATTTGGAAAAAAAATCCTTATCCAGTCGGTGCCAATAGCCTCATGGGCTGTGTGCCGACATAAAGCACCGTTGTGCTATTGGCATCCCGAGTTTGAATTCCTGTTTGAGGACCTTTCCCGATCCCAGCACCCTCTCTGGCCCACTTCGTTTCCTGTCAACTCTAAAATGTCCTATAAAAATAAAGGTAATAAAAAAAAAACCCCATTAAATAACAAGTGACAGCAGAAGGCTTGTAAATTCATGATTTAAAAAAAACAACTAACTTTGACGCCAATAGCTTTGTGATTAGCGCATCAACATACTGCACTCGCGGCAACCCAGGTTTGATTCCTGTCTCAAGATCCATTGTCGATCCCACTCCCAAAATATAAAAAGAAGAACATTCAACTCTTTAAACATCTGGAATTGTGATATTTAATTCACACAAACCAACAAGTGTCCATACGTCTAAATGTAACTTTTGCATGTTGGCATAGACACTGGGGGGCCTGTAGTCAGAAAGAATTGAGAACGTCCAATCTAATCTAACATCATCCATCCATGTAGTTTACATCGTTCTGTACTAAATCCAAAATTTGTTTCCTCTTAGTAGAGCTTGCACAGACCATTCGACTAGTTCACGTCAGTGCTCTGCCATTACACTTTACGTCGCTTGACATCGACTAGTCGCCGGTCCTATAGAGGGCGCTACATGATGAAAAATATTTGAAAGACTTCCACATTTACATTCCGTTTCCAAACAGTTAAAATGACACACAAAAGTCACTGCTACTACTAGAGAGATGCTGCCATGTAGAATTAATTCACACATGCATACGCTCTCACTAATGCATTCATATAAATGTAGTCATTACTGTGCTACTTTATCTATATCTGATTTAGAACGAGCAGAAATCTGTGAGAAATATAATGACCCAAAGACAAAAGAAGTGCTTAAAATTAGCTTTTATAGGAGCAAAAGCCATGTGGGGAAGCGCTGTGTTATATGCCATAGCTGTGCACACAGTGTTTGAGTCTCAGCTCCACACTTATTTGTTTATCATGTCATCAGCGACTAGTCAACTTTGACTTGACTTTCATCACATAAGTCCACTTAAAAAGAAAAAAAATCAGAAGTCATTCAACCCCTACCTCTTAGGGTATTCCTCCAGCTCAGGATTGGTGAATGGCTCTCACTCCGCCATGCTGACCGAGGACCAAGACTGTGACGCTGCATCCCCTCCCCCTCACAGCACTCCCATCATGAGCCTCCAGCCTCGCGGCCCTGGCCTCAGTCCTGCGCTGGGCACCGGAGGTGTGCTGCAGTACGCTGACGGCCCACCAAGGCTTCCCCCCGAGGACGGCCATGACCGGCATGGCCCCGAATCCGACACAGATCTTTTGGACAGCGAGGCTCGTCGCCGTATCTTTTTCTCCTCGTCCTCTTCTTCCTCCTCATCCTCGTCCTCCACAGGAGGTTCAAGGCTCCACCACGGATCATTAAAGCAGGGTCACCATCATCACAGTAAGCAACATCACCACCACCACCACCACCATCATCATCATCACTCTCCGAACTCCCACAGCCAAGAGGGCCGGAAACGAGGGCGGCGGAAGCGCAGCTCCTCTGGGGCCATTCCCATTAGTGGATCCCCCAAAAGAAGGGCATTTCCGGGACTTGGCTGCTCAAGCCATTCTTCTGGATCACCGCTTAATATCAATTCAATGGTGAGTGGACAAAAATGGCATTTATTGGTATTGCTCAACTTACGATTGGCTTGAAATCAGACCTCAAAATGTTTGTCGTTTTACCAGGTGAACAACATAAACCAGCCTTTGGAGATCTCCGCCATCTCTTCCCCAGAGCAGTCAGGACGAAGTCCGTGCGGGACAGATCTAGATCAGCCTCCTGTGCTCAAAAGAGAGCGTCCCCTGGAGCTCAACAACACGGGTCGTTATTCCTCCGCCCCTAGTTCTGATGAAGAGGGTGCCAGTTTTGCCCCGGACACCTCTAGTTCAAGCCGGTAATTGCTCTCTTCTTTCAAATCCAGTTCATTAATCAGTAAGCTTTGTAGATTGTTGAAAAGATGGTTGATGGACAATTGTTTTCTCTTTCAGAATTGAACGGAAAATCGCCACCATTTCTTTAGATCGAGATGGACCTATCAGAGATGTGGAAAGAGGTAAGTTCGATGCATTTTGGCTAACAGACATTTCACGTTCTCCACTATTTATTTCTCATGGAATGGGGCGTTTTACAGGCTCGCAAGGACGTAAATCAGGTGCCAGTAGCGTGAGCAGTGAGGTATCATCTTCCTCTGGGGCCAGCAAGTGGAAATCCACCTTCTCCCCAATCTCTGACCCCAAGCCAACTTCTACGGATCTCCGCCAGGGTGGCTCGCCTTTTGGTGTTGGGGATTCCCGAGGCGGTACGGATTCCGACTCGGACCAGAAACCGCAGAGGAGAGGGGAACGGGAATGTGAGCGTGAGCCTTACGGGAACTCGAACCTCTTCCTCAGTCAGGATGGCAGCGGTCGCCCAGTCGTCAGCGCATCAGAGCGGCCACAGCAGAAACAGAAATCGCGAGAATGGGACCTGAAATCCGTAGGCGGATTGGCCAGCCAGAACCTCTTTATATCTGCAGCGGCCAATGGCGGCATCTTGAGTGGAAAAGTGGGTGGGGCCACCACCATTTCCTCCGCCTCCTCAGTGGGACAGTACTTCCCCCTGGGTGGGGCTTCGGTCCTCCAGTCCTTTTTTGGAGCTCAGACGCCTGGACCCACCACCGGCGGAGCCCCCCGGTTGGTCAACGGACATTCGGCGCTCAGCAGTTTCTCCAGTGCCGGGCTGGCAGGGGGCGCTGCAGGAGGTGAGTTGAATATCTTCGCTTTCTCATTCTATTTTCCGGTGAATATTGAGCTCATGGTCAGAACAGTCGCTTGGGTGTACATAAAAGGTAAGTTATGACCCAGTGCTGCCACCTTGCCTGGCTATCCCACACCGCTTTGCTGTGCTGATTGTGCAAAGGCTAAAGCTAAACACCTAGAGGAAATGATAGCAGGTTGTAATAATGAATTTCACAGAAACATGTCTGACATATATTTCATCCCAAAGTCGAAAGGAAAAAGTATACTTATAATTTAAATTTTTTTTGTTGACTTTTTGCTGTGCAATGTAACTTGTTCTTGACGTGCTTCGTGGGATTCACCCAATTGAAACATATACTATTTGAATACAAAACTTAAAGAGCTCAGGCCTTTTAAATAATTTTCACTGGCCTTGATGGTGTAAACTGCTGATTTACAGGCCTGTGAAAATATGTTAGAACTGTTAAGCGATCTGTTGTTTATGGGATTGGCGAGAAACTCCTCGACTTTTATGGCTGTATTTCAAGCCTTCACATTTTCTCTGGGTGTTTGACTTTAATTGCAGGTCTTGTTTTTGGCTGTTGAGGCATTTCACCATTTATCCGCACCTCGTAGACCACAAAGATAAAATTATTTCCTTAATCAGATAGATAGATAGATCTAGAATGAGAGACATTTATAATCTGACATACAAATATGGAGATAGATGGATTGAAGTGTAGAAAGAGATATTTGCATATAGATATAGGTAGATGGATATTGATAGATGGCTAGAGAGAGAAATGTTGGATAGACATAGATCTGGAGGTAGGTAGTTGGATTTAGATGGAGGTAGATGGATGGGTTGAGATAGTTGGATATAGAGGATAGAGAAGTGATAAAAAGAGAGATGTGTGGATGGACAAAGGTAGTTTGATTTAGATTGACATAGATGATAGTTGCATCGACTTAACGATGGCTATAGATGAATGGATGGATAAACGGATATAAATTGATATAGGTAGATGCATGTAGATGGATAGAGAGTTGCATATAAAGATATAGATACGTAGATATCTCTACCCATGAAAATCCACTATTATTATAACTAATATTTATGAGGATAGATGGATATAGGCAGATGTAGAAATTAAACCATGTATTTAGAATCTTTACATGAAAGCTTTACATTTATGAACAAGCATTAACTGCAAATCATTTATGATCCTTTAGAAGAGGTGTGCTGCTCTCAGGTTTGGTGTCCATCATCCCATCTGGTCTGTGCTTGCTTGTCTGTTGCTCTGGCTTGCTACTGTGCACAATCTGGCTCAGCCCCATCTTCTGTCTTTTGCTCCCTCTCTGTGCTGTATGTCTGCAGGGATTTTTCACCACATGGTGCCTTCAGTCTCCTCACAGCAGTCTGGGGCCAATCTCCCGGGCCCCGGGGCCCTCAGTTCCCAGCAGAGGCATCTGGACACAAACCCCAAAGCGGGGGCCTCGTTCTTGGCCTCGGGCCCCTCGCAGCACAGCCGCACACAGACAGTCCTACACACACCCTCCCCACCCGCCCTCCCCCAGCCCCCTCCCCTCCTGAACGCGTCCTCTGCCGCCCCATCCCAACCTCCCTCCCCACGTCCCGAGCGCCACCAGTCCTCAAGGCCGCAGTTGTCCCTCCCCGCCTCATCCTCCTCACCGTCTCTGGCCGCCGCATCAGCTTCTTCCACCTCCTCTGCTTCCTCCCGGCCCTTCACTGTGCACTATCCCTCGCACCTGCCACCTCCACACCCTGCCGGCAGCGCAGGTTCAGGTGGGGCTGGGATGTCCTGGAGGACTCTGGGTATGCAGGCGTCCTACACAGCCTCGCAGATCCCCGGCAGTCACCCCAGATAGGACCCGTCCAGTCGTAGGAGGGTGGGGGGAGGGTGCGGTTTGATGTGGAAGTAGACTATTGCTAGACGGACACAGGGAAGCTACTGCGCTCTGCCGGCTGTAATGTTATGAGTCCCAACAAGGTATGTGGTGTTGGCATGGAAATGGGCTACATGCTTTGCTGCTTATTTTTTCTTTATTTTTTTCTTTCATATTTGCATTTCCTGCGAGTTCTTTGGGTTTCAGAAAGCGACTGTAAGACCATTTATGTCAGAATTGCCATTTTGTCTGAAAATATCATTACATGTTCAGGGCTCAACAATGTGAGGAGTTATTTCTACTTTTACTAACCCACAAAAACGCGATTTTAATTTGCGTAGTATAAATACACAAAACCTATAAGTAATGTATTTTTGGAAGTAATGTATTTTTGGAAGTGTTTTAAAAAAAAAAAAAAAATATATATATATATATATATATATATATATATATATTTTCTCCATTAAATGCTTCTTCCCCTGCGAAAAAATGGATGTTTAAAATGGGTAATTTGGATATTTTACTATGTTTCATTAAAATAAAATAATTTAATATTTTTATAATGTAACTAAATTTCATAAACTTTTTTGCGGTTTTGATTATGATGATTGATTGTGCAAAATCTAATTGAGATACAATATATAAAAAAAATGATTTCATAATATTTTTTTGTTAATTGATTGATAAATGTGTGTGAATCATTAAAATAGCTTATTTAACTTGATTTAATTATAGATTTTGTTATTAATATTTGATTTTATATAATTATAATAATAAATTCAGAATTGGAAGGTCCATATGATGAAATGTAGCTAGTAAACATTGTTGCACATTTGAGTAGTGCATGCTATGTACGTTTTCGACTGTAATTATAAAATATTAACCAGTTTATTAATAGTTCATTATAATATAATGTATAACTAATTATCAAAAAACAACTTTAACATTTAATTTATTCAAATTTGTATATTTGTACATAAATCATGTTTTGCACAGTAAGTCATAATAATCACCCAGGACAAATAGTTCTAAAACAGCTTATGTATTATTTTGTTGTATGTAATATTATTACTTGTATAAAAACAAGATCAAATTCATTAAATTTTTAGCTCATTGTAAATCATTTACAAGCAAGTCCGTCTTGCAGAAACATTGCAGTCCAAATACCCAAGTTTGTCAGGCATGTGAATTGTTGAGCCCTGATGCTGATGAAACATGTCCACGTTTTTTGTAATTCCTGGATTCTACCCTCGACTGGTTACAGGTAACTGAAGAAATCTACCTCAACCCAACGTAACCTATGCAACGGACAGGTGTGGACCAATGGGCTCGACTCGCTCGCTCACCGGTGCTCTAACATTTGCTAAAAGACGCCACTGTAAACTGGCATGGGTATCAGAACTTATCACAGGTGCAGCTTAACACACACACACACACACACACACACACACAGCCCCTGAATCACATTCAGATTGACACAGTATGCAGCTTCCTTGTTTTTCCGAGTGTTTTAAGGTGGCACCATGTTGGGCTGATGCTAACCTCCATTTATCAATAATTGTGAGTTTAACATGGCCTTACTGATGAATGGTTTGCTAGATTTGTAGCCATCCTCTGGTGGATTCACAATCGATGTGAAGTGTTTTATATGTCAGGAATATAATTACAGTCAGCCCGGTTTCAATGGGCCGTACACACACACACACACACAAAGACTTGTGAATCTCTGTAACCTTGCTGCTGTTATCAGTGGAAAGAAATGTGGCTTTTTGTGATTGACAACTCCTATTCAGATGGACTCCATGAAGCCCCTGGAGCCCGATACTGTTCCCCTGCTGGGACGTCACCCTCACAGCCCGAGCGTTTGCGCTGAACTCACTACTTTTGTGAAATCGATGTTAACAAATCTGTCCGATAGTGCAGTAGTCACCTTGGCTTGGGCATTTTAACTTCTCATCATATGAAATCATTTCTTTGTAAGGTGAAATGAAAAGGAAACCACAAGCTCCAGCTGTATAAGGGTGAATCTGCAAGTGATATTTGACCTCAGAAAGACGACAATTCGAAATGATTGCTTAATATTAAACCAAGATTTTTTTAGTTAATTGTACATTTTTCATGACTGTTAAGCACATTTTCCCAAAATTTTGATTACAATAATGAAAAAAAAACAATTGTCATGTACTGTAATTCATCTGAATGTTTATATATATATATATATATATATGCATATATGTATATGCTTGGCAGTTTTACCTAATTTAGTTAAATTGCAATACTATTTATCACTGCAGTACTAAACATGCTTATTATGTAACATTTTTTATGCATTACAGTATTGGGAGGTGAAATTCACTACAAATATTTTTTTTTTTTAATTTCACGTTCCTTTCTGGGGTGAAATATGACCTGGCATGTTCTTGATGGGCTTCATGAGATGCACCAATAATTCAATAATTTCACGTGATTTGTACACTGGATAATTTACCTGTGGAGCTGTTAATGACAAACGTATTCAAACAGCATGTCTTTTTTTTTTTTTTTTGTAAGCTTTTTATTAATCAAAGGGAAAATGGTCATTTTACACGCATGTAAAATAAATTGTAATTTAAGAATGAGACGGACACAAACGCACCTTCCAGGAACACACGATTAAAACACAATCTGCAGGGAGAGCCACAGAATGAGTGACGAACCTGTAAGGAGCTATTTAATCCGGTTAGTTGCTTTAACTGCCGGCTCTTATTGAATCACTACGTTTAGCGTTTGGTTTAGGGCCCTGTTTTAATACTCAAGCTTCCATGTTCCTAACAGTTAGTTACTGCTGAACCTTTAATACAATGCACATATTCTGTTCAATCGGAACGCTTGGTCTTACACGGTACAGGCTTATTCAGGTGAATCTGGTGCTGAACCATACTCCTGGCAGATTTCATAGGTGTTTTCCTTTGGATTACCAAATCCGATGTCATCGTGGTGCTCTTCGCAACCTGGAAAACCAGCACACGCTTGTACATACAAACACACTGATTAAAAGATGAACACACACTGGGAAAAACGCAAGATCACAAAACTACTGGGCAACTTCAACTCATCCTTTTGTTTCTCTTTTATTCCTGTTTTTTTTCTGTACTGTGAATGGATGTCTTTCTCAGACTGTATAATTGTGTATATAATTTTAGGGTTATTTATCAATTTAATTTCCTGTCTTTTTGTTGTTTCTTTTGGTTTGTGTTCGCTCTTATTTTGTGTTGGAGCAGAGCACAACGTGTGCAAAGTGTATGTACTTGACTTGCAGTCTAAAAAAAAATGGTGCTACAATCTGTACAACTTTAGACTGTGCTTATTTATATTAAGATCCTTAACAACAACAACAACAAAAAAAAGAAATGAATAAAGATTTTTGGTGCTTCTTTTACACAGGGATGTTTTCAAGCCTCGCGGCATTTATTTTCTCAATATTTATAATGTATTATTTGGCGCCCAGCATGAAACAGCCCCTGTCTGTTTGGATCGGTGTCGTTTTTATTTAGAAGAAACACCTTTTGGTCTTAATCGAGCTTAAAGAAGCATGAAAGTACATTGCAGAACTTTATAGGATGATAAAACTTTTTTCTTTTGAAGTATTTACTTCAATGGTGCTCCGGAGTCGACCTGTGTTGGCAGGTAGTGAATGCTTTGAATTACACCTATGGCACATTGGTGCCATGTGGCATTTCATAACATTTTTGATTTCTCGTAAAGAGATCATGTGCTAAGCCTGTTTGCCTACCGTCTTGGGCCCGTACGGCTCGGTGCTGTTTCTAAAAATCGTTGAAATCTTCGCAAATGTAAAGCATACAGCTTCATCTTTCACAAACTGGTGCTGCTGTTCACACGGATGTCGAAAATACCAGTGCGCCCATACCAAAACCTACTATCCACTGTCAAAGCCTGTCCTAGAGTGCGTCGTGTAACCTAGAGTTTGAGCCTATTGCGTATCATGACGTAAAGTTGTTCAGATGTGACCGGTCGTAGATTTGGCTAGTGTTTTGTCAGTTGGCTAGTTCTAGTGGTTGACCGATATGGGTTTTCCAATGACTGTTATCATATCTAGAGTAGAGGCTATTAAAATGACTTATGTGAAATATTTGGACAATAAAATGGGTAGTTCACCAAAAAAAAAAAAAAGAAATTTGACATTGTCATTGTTTATTCACCCTCATGTCGTTGCTAACCTGTACGACTTGCTTTATTCTGCGGAACACAAAAGACAATATTTCAAAAAAAGGTGGAAAACCGTTTTTGTTCACACAATGAAAAAATCAAAGTGGTCCAAAATTTTGACCCCATTGACTTTGTATGGACAATTTGGGAGATTTCCACTTGCCCGATATATCGATCTGTCACTAACTGGTACAGCGTTCATAAAATAGTAATTGGCGTACAACATCGCCAACTTGGAGACAAAGCAGGAGTGGATGTCCTCATCGTTTTGCGTCCTTATTTTCTTTTTATTGTGTTTTTGTTGCTTAAGTATGTGCTCAAGGAAAAATCAACCTCGCCTAAGCTTTAGTCAGAATGCTGTGGAATAGACTTTGGTGTATAATCCTATAAAAAAACAAACAAAAAAAAAACCAATGTGTAAATGGTCTTTCTGTCCAATTAACATGACATTGTGATGAAATCACAATGACCAGTACATGAGTACATTGTTACCAGCACTGATGTTTTTTTTTTTTTTATTGATGGTAATTAATAGTCATTGTTAATGGTACCTGTTTTAATGGCCAATTTGTGTTTTAATATCTTTGCGACTCTTTATCAATGATGGTTTTATGATTTGGTAATCCTGACCATTTGGATACTCCATAGAACAGTAAGGTGCTCTCCTACACTTTAAACAAGGAAAATGCAGCTATAAAATCCATGCACCTCTTGCACTGCAAGGGGTAAACATTTAATAAACATCAATGCAAGCTTTGCTTGTTTTACATCATTGTAATGTCTCATTTGAACTATCTTGTCCATCGACGCTGTTTCCTGTTGGGGTGGCAATTCTTGAAATTGATGTTAAACTATTTAAAATGTAAACCGATCATAACTCTTGATGTTGCGTTTTCTCAGGTACATGTATGAGGTTGCATTGCAAAAGGCAACTCCAATCCTTTCGCATGTTATAAATAGAATAAAGAATATGTACATTTAGATATGTCTAAAAATGTAAATTCATATAGGCTTTGTCTAGTGTCTCAGGAATGTCAGTTCTGATTTTTTGTTAATAGTTTTGCATAAAATGAAAGGGAATGTTGGAAACCTTGGCTGTCTTCCTAGATGACAGATATAAATGAGAATGAAATTGCTTTACTGTGCATTATTTACTTGTGATAGAAATTTCCACTGAACGGCATATACTATTTTGTCTGTTGTAACTTGACCCCTTAAAGTTGTTATTTGTAATACATGCATTCCCAATTTCAGTTCATCACATTGTTCTGCTTTTTCATGGTTCAGAAATCAAACGTCACAGGATAATTGTGCAACAACAGCAAACTCCTAAGAGTCGTCATATTTGTGACACTGTTTGGTGCTTTTAACGTAATGACAGCCTAATTCAGTTGAAGTTTTTAAATCTCAGCTTTTTGTTAATAAAGTGTTTCTAATGAAAGCTCAGTTTGATTTCTTTATTTATTCTTATTGCCTTACTAGTATGATGTACAAAGATGAATGTCCATCTGGGAAAGGTAATAACACCCATTTAGAAATGAAACAATTGCAACCCAATTTAAAAATGATCTGAGGCTTTTGTGAAGGTCACTATACTGTGGCCACATTCCCTGGGACCTGCTGATGAATCACGATAACAGAATGAAATTTGAAAAGTCCTTGACATGCAATGAAGACCATTCCCTTGCAACAACATCAAGCGTGTAAGCATTCAAGAAATACCCCTTTCCCCTTTCATCAGGAATCCCAGATATGGCAAACAATCTAGCATTTTGTCCTCCGTGATTTGTTCCTGTTCTTTTGGCTAAAAGATACCTGCCTTATCTTTTGGGACTGGTCAAACATCTAGCACACCAGCGCTAGAAGGACCTTGAAAGTCTGGAAAACAAGTGCAGCTGTATGCCTTCCAGAGATCAGGGCTAGGAGTAATGAAAGGATAATTGTTGCTGTTCCTTTGACAGTCAGCAATTCACCCAAGTCAACCTTTAGCACTTTTCATTTTAGGGCTTTTTACCTTTGTCATAAAATATGCCAGAGATAGGCAAATGTTAGGGCAATTGGGAAATGGTGCAGGCGTATTTGGACCTTAGTCCCCTTGAGAACTACGGCTCTTGAGTGTTGTAATCACCCTTGCATATTAGCGATCTGTCAATATCATGCCCAGTAAGGCACTTAAACTTGGGTTGCTCGAAATAGATAAAAACTAAAAGCTGCAGGTGTCATGGCGCTGTCTTGTCTAAATGGTAACCCATGTTTTGCAGAATATCTTGCAACTTTGAAAAGCCATTGAGATTGTCTTAAAGTTTTTCAGTTCAAAGGTTTGCCATTTAGATACAACGGTGCCCCTGTTCATTGTTTTTTGATCAACTCCTTTCAGGGTTTGAACCTACACCCTTTCAGTTACTGACCCAGATATGTCCTGTTACCATGCAATGTTTAATGAAGTCGAGAGCAAAATATAGGAAATTACAATGAGGATAACAAAAATGTACCCCAAGAGATGAGGACACTCGTAAAAGTCTTAACTGCGTCCCATGGGAATGAAAGGAAGAAATTTAAAAATAGAACTTTGTTTCAGTTTGCCACCAAGGAGGACCAAACTATTATTCGATACTACATCCGTGTTTCTGGGGTCTACAAAGTAATCCATTGTCTGTAAGAGTTCCTCCTCACCTTATCAAAGCTCCAAGGCATGTGATGTCAGGTCACTATCTCTCGAAATTCACACATCCACTGCATGCTTCAAATACCCACTGTTACTCCAAGGACGAGCTTTCTTGGCGGGCTGGCTCCACTCAGGAGCACAGGAATGGGGTGTATATAAAACACATCCCCGCTGGTAACCCACCCTAAAACAAGTGCTGGATTTCTCTGTGATTGAATCGGAAGATGCTCTTCCACGCAGGATTTTGGCTGTTGCTGATTGTGGCGACTGGATCATGTGCCAGTGTAGAACACACAGAGCAGGATAACAGCTCAAAGGTTACCCGACTATCAGGTCAGTCTTTTCCATTTGTCCCGAATCTGTGTCTTGAGGTACATTGATGCATTAAACAGATGGTTCACAGCAACACAACTGACAGATTCAAGGCCCAGAAAGGTAGTGTGGTCATTGTTAAAAGTTAATGTGACATCAGTAGTTCAACCGTAATTTTATAAAGCTACGAGAATACTTTGTGCAAAAAGAAAACAAAAAATGACTTTAATCAATAAATCGTCTCTTCCGAATCCGACTTAGACGTGAGCTCACGATAGTACCACGATGCATGCATGTGATGCTGCTGACGCAAGAACTGGTGTTTTCACATGTGTTTGCAAACAGATGAATGCACGCGCACGCATCCAGGTACTGTTGTGAATGTGCATTGAAGTCTGACACAAAAGAGAAGAAATTGTTGAATAAAGTTATTTTTTGCTGTTGCTTCATAAAATAAATGTTAAACCACTGATGGCACATGGACTATTTTAACAATGTCTTTACTAACTTTCTGCTCATTGGACGTGGTATTTACGTTGCTGTCTGTGGAGTGTTAGAAAACGAATCTTAATTTGTGTTCAGAAAATGAATGATCTTATGGGTTTGGAACAATATGAGGGTGAGTAATTTATGATAGAATTTTCAATGTTAGGTGAACTATGCCTTTAATTGAACTGATTGCCTTTTTACATTTCACAGACCAATTAACGTGCTTAAGCAATAGCTTTTAACTTGCAGTGCACAAGTTTGTTTTCTTGATTACATTTCTTGAAAATAGTTCCCTGAAGTGGTTGCAGGGGTGAAGGAACCATTTGATAACTTTTGGGAACAAGTAAAGGCAGGGGTGTCCACTAGTGGTCTAGGACTGCCACTTTCCGGTAGAGATTAGATCCAACATATTTGACTGGAAGTCCTTGATTAGCTGGTTCAGGTGTTTAACTGGGGCTAGAGCTAAACTCTGCAGGGGAGTAACTCATCTGTAAAATTTGAATTGGGTGTGACCAACGAGGAAGACATCCAAAATGTGCAGTGATCAGGGGTCCCCAGGACCGGTTTGAGAACCACTGCTTTAAGTGACATGTTCTGCCCTTGAATGTATATCTGACTGACCAACAGGATGGAATGGAGATGAGCAGGAAGTTGCAGATATGGTACGCGTACCCCGCAGTGCCAGCGAACGGCTGATTGGTCCGTCAGCTTATTCAACACATTCCATTGAAAACGTGCCATGTGATGAAGAGCAACAAGCTCACAGTCATGCCATGGATGACTTCCTGTCAGCCCTGAACAGGGAAAGTGAACTGGAGAGGATGGATCACCAGCAGTTCGGAATATGTTCATCTGGAACTTCAGGTTTGCAGATTTCACACCTAGTACCGACTTTGGACCAAAAACGAAGTGGCCTCAAGGGTGTACATGCCAAAAAAGGTAAATCCCAGTAATTTTATTTCCAGCTAAACCCCTGTTTAAGCTGGATATTCATTCTTGTCGACTAGTGAACACCATTAGATGAGTTGTGGTTAATTTTTTTAGTAGATATTTGGGATGCCGAGAAGGAAGGAGAGATGACTTTAACCCTCACGTTCCCAAGGCATCCTCAGCCGAGCAGCCCAGCCTCTGTGACGCTCCTGTTCAGTGTCGATTCCATTAAAGGAGATGGTTTGAGAGTGAAATTCAACAGTCATTCCATCCATCCAAATACACAGGTTAGCTGCATGATAATGATTTCATATTTTTGACACTTTTTGACTGTTGTGGTAGAGAAAGACCATGAAATGGAGTGAAATGTCATATTGCTGGTATATGAAAGCAGGCGTGTAGTGACTACGTACATTTCATAGTCTTCCTCAACTGGGTAAACATTATCTTCCCTTAATACTCCTTATAATAATGTATGCCCTCAGCATTCCTATGCTTTCTGCCTTTCAGAGGGTTTGCATTTCTGAAGCTACACGTTTCCTGGTCCTTAAAGCAGGACAAAGCCATGCCCACGCTCACCTTAAGCTAAGTGTAACAATTGAGACCTGGAAAGATGAAAACCGTGAGACCTTTTCCCTTCAAAAACAGCCTTCTCTTAAGAAGCCTTCCACACTGTACATTTGAACTCTTTCTGTTACTTCTCAGAGCCAAAACCCAGTGTGTCTGAGCTTCGGGACGTGTTGATGAGAAAGGTAGATGGCAGCAATATGTCAATGAAGCCGGTTTTAGTTTTCCTCTCTGACCGTGACGAGCAAAGGACACCGCACTTACAATTTCAGGGGTAAATTATTCACTTGCTAAAGGTTTAAACTGCTCAATTTAATCAAATTGTGTGGAGTGCTGTATATCACAATGCTGACACATATGCTACACAGTATTCCCTAAGCTAATATTCCATTCAGAACATTGCCAATGTTTTTCTTTTTCTTCAGAAATCCACTGGATGAGAAACTCCCATCCAGGACTTATCTTTTCCTCTGCGAGCTGCAGAAGTTCTTGAGTGACGTCCTTCCTCAGAAAGAGGGGCCGACATCTCAGGAAGGTGCAAAAATCGTCTCTTTGGAAGCGCTGCATTCCCTTCCACCTCTCAGCCTCGGAGCGTCATCCACAGAGTCCCTGCTATCAGGACTGGTGAATTCCTCCACGCCGACTGTATTTGTATTCCCTGAGAGGCAGCAAGGCCTGCAGACTCACAGAGTGGAGGTGACACTAGATTCTCCTCTGCTGTCTGTGCTGCAAATGAGACTGGATGAAGCCATGGCTCAGGTGAAACAGCAGGAGGTGGGGCAAAACATGATTGACAGGCTTCAGAAACTGAGCGAACTAAGTGCTCTTTCTCCGAAAGGAGAGGACGAGGAAGCAGGTGAGCATTTCCATATATATACTATCTGTCAAAAGATTTTTAAGCATCAATATTCTCAGCTCTATATGTTCCCATTGAGTTACTAAAATTCATTTAAACTATGATTCATTTATAGTTGCTAAGGAACAAAAACGGGCCCAGTACCGATCCGTTTTGCTGTTGAAGGCCCTGCAGTTGGTACTCAGTACCTGGGAGGTGGAAAGAGCTCAGAGAGCAGTCAGAGCGGATGAAGATGGCCCATCAGTGCCCAGTCAGTGTCGGCTTCAGAGCTTGTCCGTGTCCTTGAGAAAGTTCTTTCTTGAGCCGTCTAAAGTCAACATCAACAACTGTGAGGGAGAGTGTGGATTCCCCCTGAGCAGCGGCAACAATCACGCCATCCTCCTGAACAGCCATATTCAGAGCGGCCATCCCGTCAATCGCTCTCTCTGCTGCGTACCGGTGGAATTTGATGACCTGTGTGTGATCGAGCTCGAGAGCGAGGGCACTAATATCTCCTTCAAGACCAATGTGGTAGCGACCAAGTGTGAATGTCGCTGACGTCCTCCTTTTGCCCTTTGAAATGCACTTATGCATGCGTATATAGCAACATGAATAAAACCTCAAACATCTGCATTTATTTTTGCTTGTTAATACACAAAGCTCTAGGTTTTCTTCAACTGACCTAGTACATTATGCAAACATGCAACTTAAAATGTCATTTGAAGTGTAAATTAGGTATAATTAGGGGGACGTTTTCCATAGTCAGTGATATAAACAATATTTTAGCCAACTTTAGCTGTATGAAATAATGAGCTGTCCTGTTACCATAGATTTGCATCATTGCTGAGAGCATTAAAATATTTGGCTGTTTTAGAATAAAGTTAATATTCAAAAAGCATATTTTCTCTGTCTATTCACTACAATTCCTGCATAATTCTCTCAAAATGTTACAGGTGGTTTTAGGTTTATATGAAACATTTCAGATGAAGATTTTTATATGTGTGTGTGTGTATGTATATATATATATATATATATATATATATATATTTGGAAAAAATAATATTTTAAAACGTTTTTGAAGTCTTCTACTTTGCTGATTTGGTGCTCAATTGTCATTAATGGTTCTCATTATTGAAAATGAAGAAAAGAGTTTTGGTTAATATTTTTGTAGAAACGGATACATTTTATTCAGTATTCTTTGATAAATATCAAGGTCAATGAACAGTATTTATTTGACAAAAAAACTAAAAAAAAAAAACTTTTGTAAAATAAATTCCTTTGTTTCCTTGCTGAGTAATAGCAATAATTTATTTTAAGTTTTTCTTTTTAAATTTAAATGGTAGTATATCAGTTTCCACAAAAATACTGAACAGCACACAGACAAAGAAATTTTGGCAATTATTATGTAATGATTTCTGAAAGATCATATGATGCTGAAGACTGAAAAGTTCAGCTGCGATCACAGGAATAAAGTACATTGTATTTTATTAAAATAAAAGGAGCAAATTTTAGAATAAATATTTAGAATATTACTGATTTTTTTGACTGGTATTGTATACATATTTCATCTGAACTGTTTCAGGAATATTCCCTCCCAGACTATTCCCTCTCCTTGAGAAATCCTTTAGCCATTTCTTTGTTACGGATCTTGCGTGGTCCAACTTTCTCTCCATCCTGCTTAGGCCTTGCTGCTCTTTTCTTTTTAAATTCTTCCAGTTTATCCTCAGATCCCCAGTTCCAAAAAGCAAAGGTGTCCCACCATGAATCAGACTACAGCAAAAACAGACAATTCAGAAACAACAAACTAGCCAAAAACTGTTCAAGCAGATTGAAATAAGCCTTACCTCTCCGTCACCAGCCTGAAGCTCTGATTCAGCTTCTTCTTCCGTTGCTTCAAAGTATGGCTCTATTGTCTCTGTTAAAACAGTTGTGGCAGTTTTGATCAATTTAATGTGTCCTTGCTAAATACATTTTAAATGACCCAAAACTTCTGGGTCCGTATTCACAAAACATCTTAGGGCTAAAAGTAGCTCATAACTCGCCAATTTAGGAGAAGATCTTAAAAATAATGGGCATGTCAATCCTAAATTTAGGACTCTAAGGCCAGGTTTCACAGACAGGGCTTAGACTAAGCTTGTATTAGACTGTAGTTCAATTAGGACTTAGAAGTAATTTAAAAAAAAAAAAAAAAAACATTCCTGGTGTGCATCTTGAGACAAAATAAGGGCACTGACATATTTTAAGATCAAAAACAAAAATAACGGCTTTATTTGACAATTCCTCTCCTCTGTTTCTCTCCACATACACTCTTCTGAGTCATCCGCGCCACAAGATTTATTCTTCGTATACAACAATTATCAATATCGCTTCATAACAGTAAAACTACTGATGGTAGATGGATAATTCTGATGAGACGTCTTTCATACTTTTCTGGACTTTGATAGTGTAACTTTTGCATGCATATGTTTGCATGCACACATATTTACTTCATAACTCACATTCAAGAATTCACCTTGTACTATCTCAACCGCTGAGCTGACCACCACAACGACCATAGCCACTAATATACAGCGATTCAGAGTAATACCCTTCCATGGATTTTCCACCTTAGACAAGGATTCCACTGGAAATATGCGCCGATACTTCACTGTTGAATAGAGATAGTTGAGAAACTCAGAAATTCAATCTAATTATGACATATACAGTAATTTAACTTAAAGTGTTGTATATGTAAATCAAGGGTCAGAGATACATACTTGTTCTGATGATCCTTTCTGGAAGATTCTGTGGAATTAAAACAACGTAAATATCTTGTAAAATATATAAAATTTGTAATTTTAAAGGGCATTTTTAACTTAAATATACCCTTATAACATGTTGTTATTTATTATATGATCTTATTTTACAGATTCACACGAGTCTGATGCATTTATGTATGGTGTCGCACAGCTCAGGTGATGTTCTCGAGGTGGCTAACGTTGAAATGCTAACTTAAAACGATTTACAATTACGAGAGCTGACTACTGAGTAATAGTGCTGATTAATGTAATGCATATAATTCTGATTAATAAACAAGCAAAAACAACTGCATTAGTGATAGTTAGTAGTTAAACGAGGATTTCTTACCAGGCAAAGCCGGAGTGGACAGGAAAAAACTGTGTAGGGAGGAGTGTCAAGTTCTTCAGAGCCCTGATGGACAGCAACAGCTGCGACTTTATTATTAAAAATACAAGCACTTCTGATTTTCCATGACCGATTTGCAATCTTGAATTCAGTGTTGGTATTAGCCTGTGTTCATTTAGATACAAAGTAGACATTTTTTAGATGTTTTCCAGTTAATTTTGTATTTTTTTAAGTTAATAATTAAAAAAAGTTAATTATAATGAATCTTAGATATAGTAGCCTACATCATGCTTGCACTGCTTATGATACTGTAACAATGAGAAGTATAATTAATTATTAACAGATTTTGTGTTAGTTTTTTTTTTTTTTTTTTTTGCGTGCAGCACAAATATGCATTCATAAACCAAAGTTAGTCTTATCATTACGAAATGTGTGACTGATAAATTTTAATTGGTTTATTTCCACTCGGGGCTTATTTGTTTGCGAAAGCACATGACGTAAAGCGGAAGCAACGCCCACTCGTGTTTCAGAGTATAAATACTGCGGGCCTACAGCATTCAACACTTTCATACGGCGCGCGGACGGAGAAGAGTAGGGTTTTGACGTTGGCCGGATGGTTAAATCCAACCTCCAGACGATCCTGAATAGCCACTGTTTTGTCAGAGAAAAAGAGAGTAATATATCCAAGATGCCAGTGATCGAAATGACTCGTAATAAACCCGAGAGTGACAGGTAATGTGGGACTTTTACGTAACGTTAAATAGCTCACGCGCGGCCTTGTTTGCGCTGTACAGCCTAACGAGCTATAACGTGAATTGTATGACGAAATACAACGTAATGTATATTCGATCTAATGTTTCTAGCTTTCGAAATTAGATCTACCGTAAGTCCACCCTCCTATCAAAATTCCTTCAATAAAGGTATTTCTGAGTGGATTGTCTTAAACAAGTCTGTTTAACGTTAGGTGGTTATGTTGTCAATCAGTCAAGGATTAGAATGATTGACAGGTCTGTTGCCAGGTAACAAGTTTTGTCGAGTTCGCTTATCTTTCCGTCTAGAAGCTTCCAAACCACAAACTCTAACGTACTTCAAACTGTCGTTACTGCCATTGTCTGTTTAAATGATTTAGGAATCTCTATGATTTCAGTTCGGCTTTTGAGCTAATATGAGCGGATTTAAACTTCATTATGCACCATCATAACATGGTGTTATTCATTATGATATTATTTAATAGTTTTACAACAGCTCGGCATGTTTATTCAGGTGACGCTCAGCTCCGCAAGTGACTGACGTTGTGTTCGCGAGGTGGCTAACGTTTAATGCTTAACGTTTATTGTATATTACCCTTATGTCACTGTTATAACCCGAATCCTACGTTGAGTATGAATAATATACCGTTATATAAATGATTAATTTCCCGCTAAATGGCCATTAAACCCGGTGTGTAGTTTAAGAATTGTAATGTGCTAATGGCTAAACGTCGCCTCGCCCATCCCCCTCTTGTTTGTTCCTCTATCACGCGTCGTTGCTGAACCGCATGGAGTACATTACATTTACATACCATGATGATTGTGTTGGGTTTAAGCTATACTTTCTTAATTGTATCTGTATCGTCGAATGAGAAATTAACTGCTCAATCAACCAATGTAATCCGAGAGAACTCCATTTTGGGTGTTATCTTGAACCACTCTCCTCAAAGAATAGCCGGTTAAAAAGGGAAATATTGGTTAGTGCATGTGATTTTTAGATGTAGTCATGTTTCAACTTGTCTGTGTTGTTGTAACACCAGTTACCTCTCCTCTTTGGGAGGAAGTAGTCCACTAGATTATTCATTTTTGTCTTTCATGCAGTGAGGTGTCTCAAATCCAGCCCTAAAAATATGGGTGGGTGTTTTAAGCTTCCTTTATTTTGCCTATGCCTTCATCCGAGTCTTTCTGGTGTTGCAGTAACCCCTTGTACTCATCGGGTTTGAATGATGTCGGTGTTCATTCAGCCACTGCAGGGTGTTGTGTAACTACGGTTCCTCTCCTCCAGTGTGATCCCAGCCTCTGTAACAGGCTCGCGGTGTCCCTTGTGAATGGGGAGGCAAAGTAGTCTGACTTCAGGGGTTAGGCTGCTTTCAACAGGACACCTGAAAGTTGCTTTGCTGAAGTGAAATGAGGTTGCGCTGGTTTACAAGATGCATGCATTTTTGTTCAGGTTAAAGATTTGCATATGCCCAATTTGGCCTGTGATCTTATTGGCAGAAGCACCATTTTATAATTAAAACTCTCATGATCTTGCTTAGACCAGGAGTTTTTCACTCAAATCTCAGACTGGACTAATTAACTAAAACTACTACTAAACGCACTGAAAAGACTTAGCCAGGTTTTCTGCATATTCCCATAATCTTTCATGTATTATGTATAGCAGAAAATAATTGCGTTTGATGTTCCCAATGTGCTAAACATTTTAGCATTGGTGTAATTTTATTTACTAGTTGAGCTACTAGAATTCAGTGAGTAAGGTTGTGTTTTTTATTTATTTTTTTTTTATTTTTAAATCCAGACATTGTGTTGATGTAATCCTGTCGGAGTATTAAATGCATTGTGTTCTGGTTACAGTCCCCTTCGCTGCAGTAACCCGTGTCCGGGGCCTCTGTGGTGTTCCTGATGTCCCTCACCCACCCCTGAAGATCCCAGGTGGGCGAGGGAATGATCAGCGGGATCACGGTCTTTCAGCTAAGTTATTCTATTCTGTGAGTATAAAGGGTTTGGTTCATGCTTCACATCACATGAAAATATATTTGTGAATAAAGAACATTAATTTAGATTAAAGGAGAATGTATGCATGATGTTTGCTCTTTAGTTATCTCTCTGTTCAAGGGTCATATCTTATCTGCATATTAATCTAATCACCTTTGGGAATTGACGGACATTTCCCCTCGCCTGATTTCTCATGTTACTGATTTAAATGGCTGTGCTGTAGTTATTGTCCCTGACTACATGTATGCATATAACTGTTTTTAAAGGATGCTCGGTTACTGGTTCTTGAGGAAGCCCCGCAGTTGAACAGCCGCGTACGTTTTTTGCTCTTTGAGCGACGCTGCTCTGTGAGCAAGCACTTAGTTTGGAGAGGAGCACTGAAGGGGGCAAACCTTTACATCGAAATCCCCACTGGTGTCCTCCCAGAAGGGAGCAAAGACAGGTTAGTCAAACACTTATTTTTATTTTTTAATCCTACAGAAAACGTGTGGCTTAAACTGTCCCATCTTTTGTTTTTTTTCGCATCAGTTTTTCACTCTTGCTGGAGTTTGCAGAGGAGAAGTTACAGGTTGATCACGTTTTCATCTGCTTCCATAAGAGCCGAGATGACAGGGGTAAGCCTTTTTCTCTTCCTGTATTCTTGCCCCTTTCTTAATGAACCCTATTTTTAACTTCCTTTGCACTTCTGTCTCTAGCATCGCTGCTGCGGACGTTCAGTTTCATGGGCTTTGAGATTGTGAGACCGGGTCATCCCCTCGTCCCAACCCGCCCCGACGCTTTCTTCATGGCTTACAGCATCGAAAGAGACTCCGATAGTGACGAATAAAGCTTACCAATCACCTCTTGCTTCTAATTACTATGCTGTATCTCACTCAACATGGTCACCATTAAAAGAACATAGTAAGAATGTCAATCTGAGTAGTTTTGTTTTTCCTGTTCATTACTACGCTGTAGTTCTTGTAAGGGTTGTGCAGGGTTTTCCTAAGTTTCCTAATCCTATTTTTTCTTTTTTCTCTTCAGTCGTTTTTTGCACTAGTGTTAACCAAATTTGTGACCATTGGTTTAAGACATTACCACTGGGCTTAACTTTCAATGCAATTTGATTCTTTGCTGATTTCCCCTTCACCATTCCCACACTGATCCTTTAGTGCATAATATTTATGGTTAAGATCCTTCAAGCAACAGTGTTTGTAGAATCGTGGTTTTCATTGCTGATGTTAATTGTCTTTTTACCAGTGTCTTAAAGATGTTTTCTTGTGTGCATGAATTGGAGTTTAGTTATGACTCCAATAGGATCTGTCCGCATGTTTGACAGTGTGCAGAATAAAAAGGCTCACCTTACATAACTACCTTCGTTTTACTACCTTTTCATTTTCTTAAGCATAATGTAAATTTATTATGACTTGTTTTAGTGGTTTTCAGAAGGCTTTATTGTGCACTTAACCCTGTTGAATGTTTCATATTGCACTTTTTTTTTTCCCTGGAATTGTTAAGTAAATGCCACAAGGTCAAGGTCCAACAATAAGCTGATTTTGCAATACATGGTTTATTGCCATCAGCCTGTACTGTAAATCAGAGTAACTTGATCCCTCTGACTATGATAAAGCAGAAAAAAGTGTTTTGCATGTTTCTTCTGTAGCAAGAAGAATTGGGGGGGGAGTGGTTTCGTATGTATAGGCCTCGTACATGACAAAGGAAAAAAAAAGTTCCTTTATATTGTGGCAATGATGTACCTAAGCGAAGTCAAGTTAGTACAACATCGTAACAATTTACCCCCCCCCCCCCCAAAAATAAAATGTGAGGACACTAACTCAAATTTGGCCCCAATTTAATAAAATATGGCACCAATTCTTAATTTTTGGCCACAATATCTAGATTTTTCTGTGTGTTTTGCAGGGCTTCTGAAGTATACAGAATCTCATGAATATGACTTTACAAATATGGGAAAAGGTGATCTGTTCTTCAGATTGTAAAACTGTTCTTTTACATCATATCAGTGATATTACAAAGTATAGATTAGTTACATCTGAGGCTCACCAACTCACAATTGCTGTCCTTACTATTTACATTTTTATATGTTAAGCAGTTGTAACAAAATCATGAAGGCCCATTCGTTCAGTTATGGTACGCATAGTCTCTGGGTCAGTAAGGGATAGATATTGCAGACAGAGATAGTCTTCCCAGTCCAAGCCAGACTGATCCTGAAAGAGTCCTTTTTCGGCAAGCTTGAGAACCAAAAGAGAACGCTTAAGTAGTAGCCAATTAGAAAACACAGAATTCTCCATTTGGTTCTGCTGAAAGAGACCCTGTCGAGGACCCCAAAGCAGGGCCTGGAGGACACCCGTCACATCGGCTATCAGTAGCCCAGGTTTCTCAGATGTAAGCTGGGTGACCAGCCACAGCAAGCCTGGAGTGTATGGAGTTCCTCGAGGCACCTTCCACACAGATGAGCAACTGTCACTAAGATGTAGGCAGTACCTCAGCAAAGTCCCCAACTGGAACTCTTGGGATTTTGCTTCTTGCAGATCCTCATCCTCAAAATGACTCTTCAGGACCAAACGAGGTGTGCCCCACTTCTCCCATAGGGTTTGACAAATCTCACTTTTCGTCCTTACGTTGTCTGTGTGCTCTTTGGACACTGTGATTATGGGTATGCCTGTAAAAGTGTCTACATTCATGCTTCCCCTTTTCATCTCACTAGGGTAATCATTAGAGTCAGCCTCTTTGCACATACTAGGCCACGCTAATGTCACACTCTGTGGATTAATTTGCCTGTAAATGACTTTTAAACGTCCCATTTGCTGTAGTCCTAGCACCAACTGGAGGGCAAGAAGACAAAGCCTCCTCTCATAAACCTCAGGAAGGGTGGAGTGCAAAGAGTGTCCTTCCTCAACAAAGTCCTTCAGAGTTCCCAATGGAAAGTCTCTTAGCACAGTCACACTAACACCTTTCTCCAGAAGATCAGAAACTGTTCGCTGTTGGCATACTTTATCGGTGTCCACGTGTAAAGTCTCTGGAGTGGTCTGAGCATGCTGTGAGGTGGAGGTTTGATCCGTAGCTGTGCACTGTGAAAAATGGACCAAACCTTGCTCAGTGTTAGGATGTGGCATGGACATGGTGCAGTCTGATACTGGATCTCCTCTGTGAACCTGACGAAATATTTAGGAGTCATTTTGAGTTTTCACACATAAGTAACATTCAACATTTAGGATTCTTTGAGTTCTCCTAGTCCTTTACCAGAAAACTCTTGCATTCAAAACATGCTCTAAAGTCTTGGTAGCACATGTCAAACTGTCGATGTTGTTGCTCGACACCTGGCATGATGAAGGAAGTGTGGGTTTTTTGAGGGTTTCTACTGCAAGAAAGGGCTGCCTTATAAGGGTGTGCATTCTGCTTGTGGTTTAGGGGCTCTGCCTGGGAAGCATCGATGGCCTACTTACAGCTTTGGATTGAAAACCCTTGTGCATTATCGCCCACATATACACAAACAAATTCAGAGTGCTACAGTTACTTACTAGATTCAGATTGGTGTGGTGTCTTATGTTATTATACTGTTGATGTTCTTACCTTTGCTGAAAACAGTCTCCCGGGAATCTTTAGACAATGCACCAAGTAGAAACCATCCTTCTCAGTCCACTGCCGCTCATACAAAATAAAGTCATTAGGCTCAGAAGTCTTTACCATCTCCATTTCCTGTTCATTAAGGAAAATGCTCGATTCAATGTTCTGCAAAAAGTTCTTGAGAAACTGGAGATAACACTCTTGGATGCCCATGGAAACTTCCTCATATCTCTGGAAGCTTCTGAAGACATTTTGGAGGTGCTCATCTGGTGTATCAAAGGACAGACCCTGATATTTCTCCTCTTGTACCTCTTCCTCTTGTAGTGCAGGAGCGTTGTGGAATGGTGTTATCATATATAGGGGATTTTCATAGTTGCAGGTTCTTGTATGATCGCGGTATGGTGGGTCCAGAGTCTCCTCTGGGAGGGATCGGGTTCTCGTCAGACTCTTTTTAGGCACTGGTGGAGGAGTTTCGTCTGAGAAGAATCTCACCTGGTGATTTTCTGAGTGTCAAGATATAGGTAATACATTTAGCAATGGAAGACACAACAAATACACTTAATGCATGCACACATACATGCTCAGATGTTGTTTCATCTCATGTATTATGGAACCATGAAACGAAATTCAGTGGGAAGGGTCTCAGTTCCCACATTGCCATGAAACACAGACTACATGTGGTTTAGCTGTCTGTCTAGTGGCTTGCTGTATTGGTTTCAGGTGTTACTTCCCTCAGTAATACTTTTGTATTCAATAAATAAAGTCTAAAAGAACATAAAAAGAAATGAGGAAGGCTACGCATGTGAAAAGTTACAGAATCCAGTTCTCATTTTAGTTAGATCCTTATTACTTGCCTCAAAACCTTTTTGTATACTTAAAAAACATGTCAATGCTCACCGTAGCGATGATGTATTGGACAGTGGACTGCATTACAGTAAGTAGGAGTGAACACTTCACTAAATGGAGACACAGGAGTCTGTGGTCCAGGCAAGTGTAGATCTCCCAACTTCAGCTCTAGATCCTGGATGGAGCTTGAAGAGGACCTGCTCCTAAACATGTGCACATTCGTATTTACAAAAATCCAGGAACGTTAGAACATTATGAAGTTGCTAGGCCAGATTTGCCTCACTTGCGTGATATTTCACATTACTGAGCGACGAGTTAACTTTCGTGATATGAGGTTTCCTGTAACACAGCTCACATGTTTGTCAAGTCATAACACTAGCACCTCTTACCTGCGCTGTTTGATGGGCAGTGCAGGTGGCGATGTCCCTCCTGATGCTCCCAGGAGAGAATAGTCTGTTGCTTGATGCATTGTAGTTTAGCGTGTGACAGTGTGAGCGTCCGTGAATATGGTTCACCCACCTCCAACTGTCAGTTCCTGTAGTTTTCTTCTAGTACATTAGCAGACATGCAGTTCCCTCACTTACTCTCTCTCTCTGTGGCTGTCTGAGACATTGCGACAGCATATCTAGCATCTGAGGTTGGTAGCGGAAAAGCAGAGTGCATTTTGTGCACATCTGTTCACTGTACTTTCAAATAAGGAAATTATGAAATAAGGAACTAGTACTTACTGTCATTGGGTGACACGATTATGTACATTGTGCTCATCTACTGAGAAAAAATTGTGTTGAAAGATGAACCTAAGGGTATTTTTCGCACTAATGTGGTAGGACCCAGCTCACCAAGATAAAGAGTTTCCATAAATTTGGGCAAACATTTGGTAATTTTGATATTATATATCTATATTTTCTACAGAACATAACATTAATTAATTTCCACCAATCACAAACTCCTTGCCAAACTGATTTGAAAAGTGTTTAGATGGAGATAAACTATTTGCAAGATACCAGTGACTTACCATGTGATTTTTTTCCAGCATTGTCGTTGTCAAGTCACTAGGGGAGGCTGTTGTCTCTTTATACACAAAGAGCAACCTCGACTTGAGACCTTGTTGGGGCTCAAATGGACCCAATTAAGAGTTGATTCAATTGCGTTTCAGATGATTCAGTTTAATTTGTCTGCACCATTTACACAGGATTTTTAACAATATACAATATCCCATTTGAGCCTTACAGAGTGGCACTAGCAGGAACAAAATCCTTCCTACATCTAAGAATAAAACCTTAGGAGGAACCAAAAATCAACACAGAAGGTAGAGCCAAGAGGTATATCAATTTAAGTGAGACTTTTAGTAAATTTGTTCTTTACTTTGGACTGGTGAATAATGATGACGTGGGAAATGTGGTTGGGTCATATGCAATTTCATATTTTGTACAGGCTGGCCCTTGTTACCCCCTGTTGGTAGATTCTGTAACTACACCATATGCACTGCATAAGGGCTTATCCTGTGCAAGTATACTGACCTTTAGTATTAATGCTATTATTATTAAATATTGGCATTTCAAACAACGTTTTGTGTTTAGGTGTGATATGTCTACTTTCCAAAATACAATATAGTAAAATTATTAAACACATCTGTAGGTGGTGAAAGTGGTGTCAGACTGAATTTAAAAAGTTCAATATATAAAGCCTCCATTGGAACTGTGCTCTGTGAACAATCTGTATTGTCTTCTTCAGATGGCTCTGGATGTAGCTCTTTTGGCTAAAGGATGAGAGTGAGTCAGAGAGGGCTTATTGTTTGGGTCTTTTGTCATCATTATGTATAGCTCAGTCTGCTTTAGAGTGCTTGAAAACACCCATAGAAGACCTATGACTAAACAGATTTAATAAATTTCCTTAAAAGGTGAACACAGTTATGAAATACTATAGTTGCAATAAGACAACAAACAGCTGATGAAAGGATTAAACCTAAGGAGCTAAACAGGAGTTTGTAAAGTAAAAAGGTGATTTTTTTTTGTTGTTGTTGCTATGAACGTGTAGAAAGTATAAATTACAGTACACTCAACTTTATCATGCAATATCATAATATAATCTTGGGTTTAGTGAAATTTATGTATTGAAACTTAAATATTCATCCAGAACTTTGTTGTTTTATGCATTTTATTTTGGCAAGACCACTTTTGCAGATTAGCCTACTCGTGCTGTCATCATAAAGAGTCTAATAGAATCCAAATTGGATTTTTATGTTCTGATGCGCAAAATGAGTGCATTTCTTGCTAGTCCATTGTGTTCATGAAGTGCAGATCAAAAGATAAATTGCCCATGCAGTTCTAATTTGAGACATGAGTGCGGGGAAGAAGCCCTCATCAAGATGAAAAAGAAACGAGGAAAGAGTGTGAGGGTGAGGAGGGGACAATAACAGAGCACGCATTGAAGAGACCCTGAAGTGGACCATCATTAAGCTCATATGCTGCTTTCAGTAGAGACACTTCACAAGCTGTGGTCCTGAGTGCTGGGGTTCCTACGCACAATTATTTTTTTTTTACCACAGATTTACATCACCCAAATGAAAAAATAATATAGTAATTATAGTAAATACTATAGTGTTTTTGAACCATACTATAGTAAAGTACTTAATTTGTTGTGGTAATATGGTAGCTGCTGTAATAATATAACAACTAAAGTAATATAAAAAAATTACTTTCCCCAATACTGTAATAAGTTTTCTACAACTATAGGGTATATTACACTACAACAACACTACAGTTTACTGTAGTTAAAACTACAGGATTTATTACAGTTTATCAGTATGCTGTAGCATTCATTAACAAAGTGTTGTAAAATACTATAATATGTACAGAATTATACACTTTACTATAGAATGGTTCAAAAACACTTTAGTATTTACTATAAATTACTATAGTATTCAACCTTGTAATAGTCAGTCAATACTGACAAACTTCAAACTGCCTTAGGAACCCAAGTGGATTTTATAGTTTTATAGTATAATTTAAAAACCAAAGAAACATATTTCCATAAAATGTTTTGTTTAAAATGCGTTTGTGCTATATTTCTTTTAAAAAAAAGTCATTTTATCTAATGACATTTCTACATTTTAATTGGCTTTGCTTTTGGGGTCACTGTAGATCAGAAGACTGAGGCTTTTGAAACAATTTGTACATTCAAAACATTTATTTTCCTCATAAAGTCACGGATAACATCTATAATGCCTAATCTGAACATTTGGACGTGAAATGAATGCATAAAATAAATAAATTCTCACGCAACAAAACGGACTGCATCAAAAACTAGTATATCTACAATTGAGCAGCACTGCTCTGGATTTGTTCATTTGAGGTTTGAATTGAAATCGAAGGACTTTCTGTCTGCTTTGCGAAGAATTCCCCAAAGGCTTCGCTTGCTTTTGCTGACCTGTTTCACTGACCCATTGCTCTGAGAGAGCTGCTTCTCTATTTCTATTCCAGTAACGCTGTGGCTTCTAAAGAAACGATGGGCGACGGGAGACTGATGTGGAGGGGTGCTGGCATGTGTCTGGATGGGTGATGTTCTGACAGTGATGCTTCTTTTCATTTCCAGCTTAGGGTGTCTGGACGAGTTTATCTCTTCATCTTGACCCCAACGTCTATGGCCCTGGAAGAAGAGTGCCTCTTCATTGGCCATTTGTGGGCTTTTGCTCAAAGTTACGAAGCCGTATGGGGTGGTGACTTTGCGAAGGTGAGGTAAAGAAAGAGCCGCTCGGCTGGCAGGGTCAGAGCAATGTTCAGCTTCCACCAGAGAACAGTTGCTCTGAGTCTGAGCCCGTCTGATATCTGAGATGGCTTTTCTTCCAGGTACAGGAGATACACTGAACCCCGAGGATGAGGACGATGACGATGAAACTGAAGATGAAGGAGAAAGCCTAGAATGATAGGATCCACCAATGTTATCAATGCTGCCCCAGTCCTCATCTTCTTCACCTCGTCGTTGTTTCTCATTCCCTCTGGATCTATACCCATTCTCCAGGGCGAGTTTAGGAATGGTGAATTGTGGGATGCTGTCCGGTGTCACGACGATACTGCGCATGCTGTCTTTACTCCCGCGGTTTTCTGACGCCAGCGAACTCCCAAACGAACTGCTTCTCGCGGTGGCCCATTTGAGCGCGAGGATTCCCGCGGAACTGTGTCTGCGCGGGAACGGGAATCCCGCGTTTTCTGACTGGCTTTCGGCGCTTGTGCAGTATCCAGCACTGATGGTGCGTGTTACCGTCATGTTGTTGTGCAATGTTGCCATTCTTTGCTCTGTCTTACTATATAAAATATAGAAAAAGTGTTGGTTATTACCTGCTTGTATAAAGTTGTGACTGAAAGAGCATCCTCGGACATTTATAGTCCTCCAGACCCTTCAAATCTGCCCCTCTCTGTTTGTTTTGGACGTGCGTAACTGTGACGAGTGAGCCGTGAGCCGAAACATGTCCAAATGTGGCTCTCTTCCGCCTGACGGGTCTCCTTCGTGACTGACGGTGATGACAGAGACGACACCCTCACGACATTACTAGCTGTTAATAGAATAAACCGGAAAACAAAACCAAACAAAATAGCATTGACGATTTCTTTGAAGAAATATGTTATGTTAATATATTAATTTAAATTCTATTTTACATTTAAAATTGTACTTATAGCCTGGCACGTTCATAAATATCCTAGTTGCAAATAATTACCATACGTATTGTACTCTAAAATAATTCAGATAATGAAATAGTGTGCACAAGTTTTTAATTTTAGGCTAAAATTTTTATGAATGCATAAGTTATATTTTAGCTTTTTATGACATCTTGTGGTAATTTTATAATGAGGCAATTTATTTAAGATAAGTTACACTATAACTAATAGAAACGAAAAGGTAAAAGTACCTTATATTACTCTTTGAAATATAGCCTACTTATATAGATTTATATCATTTAAATTTTACATGTTTGTTTTTTTTACCAAGGTTTAACAATTTTTTTTTTTTTTTTACACATTTTAAACATTTATTATTAAGTTCTAGTAACTGTTGTTTTGTGTGGTGTACCAACGCGCACACGAGTATCATAGTGTGGTTTTCGAGCATACTTTATTTCTAATATCTAGTGTGCAGTATGCAGTGCACAGCCAATGTCTCCGCGCATGCGGACAAGCGCGCCAACCGCAGTGGGCTGGAATGCACCTGTTTTAATCAGCACGTGCATGGCTGCCTGGTAAATTGGCGGTGAATCGGTGCATTAGTTCATAGAGCATCGAGATGGCTAGCCAGAGCAACTACGCCGTTGAGTCTGAGAGCATTGAGGGCCAAGAGGCAAGTTTATTTGATTACTTTTATTGTTCATTTTGGTCCTACGATACGTTCAGACGTAATTAAGACAAAACTTTTTTTCCCTCAACAGAAGAAAACTGTGGCGAAGAGAGGTGGAGTCGTGCCAGCCATCTTCTGTCGAATTTCACAGTTTTGGCCGATCAGGTTTACTGTGAGTAGTTCTTAATCGCTAGTGAACTAGCGATGCACCCCGGGTCTGAGGACTTGTTTGGGTTGGTTACTACTTTTCTGTTTGCTCTTTATTTGTTTATATATATATATATATATATATATGATATTGTAACGCATACCAGTTTGCAATTGTTGTTTTAATTTCATTAAGTTACTGTTATAAAATTGAAAGTGTTAAACTTTATTATTTATTTCTCTCTTTTCTTCAGATGCGGGCTCTCCGTGGCTTGTGGTGGCTATTTGGGTTCTCCGCTCCAGTGAAGGCTATATCTCCGGCTCGGGAGGACAAAAGTGGCTCCCCGAAAGAAAGGCAGTGCAGAACAGTCCGGAAGCGTCTCCACCGGGTCACGCGGCTGCTGTTGGCCGTGCTTCCCCGGCGTATCCAGAGCGCTCTGGGTTATCCGGTCTGCACCAGCATTGGCTGTGCTGTGTCCCCTGGTATGATTACCTATTTACATCAGGTAAAAATCCAATCTTGATCTGAAAAAAATGCAGCAGGTGTGTGTTTGTTTCTGCTCTAGAGGTGCGTTGTTCCCCTACCAAGCCTTGTGGCAAAGGCAGCAAGAGAAAACAGGATGACCTGGATGAGGAAGAGGACGTAGAGCAGCAGTCTTGGGTGGAGGCGCTCAATCAGGAGTTGGCTGAGGAAGACCACGCAGCTGATCCGGACTATGAGGTTTGATTCTCCAAAATCCCATTGATATGCATCACTTGTCTGTGCCAAATTCCGGGATGCTCCTTTTCTCCTGCAGCCCAGCGCAGTTGAGACGGACAGTGACGAATACCGGTCGCACAATGACACTGAGAGTGACTTGGAAGTAGAAAAGGGTGTCGTGGTGATCAAAGATTTGGAGACGGTACAGTTCTCCTCGTTCATCCACCACCTTTTTGCTGTTTTTCATTCATCTGGGCTCTATATTCCAAGTTGCCTGTGTTTCTTTTTTTCAGGTAGTTCCTCCTGAGGCCTAATGATGGCAGTGTGTACTAATACTAGTATGCCAATCAAGAATAATGCAACCGTTGCTGAATGTGTTCGTTATGTTCGTTCTCTGGCCTTGTTTTTTCTGACAGGCTCATTTGATGGCAAATTGCTGCTTGTCTTCAGTTAATTTTGTATCTTTTGTGTGTTTCAATGTTAAACTGCCAAATAAAAGGATTTGTAGTACATCTAGTTTGATTTGGAGTGTCACTTGCATTTTGGCCAATAGGTGGCAGATAATCACTTAGCATTTGAATGATCTGTGGACCATTTTGATGGAAGGGGAAAATATATATATACACACTTTAAAGAATTGAAGTTATGGTTTTGTGCTCTTCACCGTGTGTGTATATACATACGCAATGCACAAAATAATAAATGACTTATATATGTAGTGTTTATATATATATATATATATTTTTTAATATTTGCTTTCCACACAAAAACAGTTAAGATTAACATATTTATGTGTACGTCTGTTTTTGCATGCTAATAACGAAGTGCAAAGACTTGGAGTTCTATCATTTAAATGCACAACTAGTGTCTACATGTCTAAATATTATACATCTGGTTTGATATAATTCATTTAATGCAAAATGTTTATATTCCATGCATTTAGTTTTAATATTTGCCACAAAACTGTTTAGCACATCATGTTTTTTTTTTAGGTTTCATATAAATTAATGGATTAAAAATATGCACAAATAGTATGTATCCACTTAAAATGCTAAAAAAAATCTATATTCATGCGCGTGTGTGTATTTATATATAAAATTACAGAATTATGTATATTCAACTTTAATTTAATTATACATTTTGAGCATAGCCAGAATATGGTAAATGGTTAATGGACTGCATTTATATAGCGCTTTCAACAGACCACATGGCCATCCAAAGCGCTTTACAATTTGCTTCACATTCACCCATTCACACACTCATTCATACACCGACTATGAATACGGGCTATTTGAAAGTTTTTGGACTCATTACATTGGACTGAAAAATCAAGTATGTCTGTTTCTCTCTCTTTTACATTGGGTTTGGGTTTTAAAAAGCTAATTACTATTTTCAAAGATAACTGGACAACACTTGAACTAAATGTGCGACATGAGTGGATTTCAATCTATTTTGCAGTTTAAAAAATTGGCTCAATCTTTCAAGGGTTAATTGAAACGCACTAGCTTTCCCAGAAAAAAAAAGCAGTTCTGCATAGACATGAGATGTTTTGAAAATATTTTAAACATCAGTTTACTCCAGACTCCACCTACCATTTATTAACCTTTCGTCATTGGTGAGGTAGAAAACAACTTGCGACCTCTTGGGAGTTTGCTCCTCAAGGCACTACCACCTACACTGGCTCCGGCCTGAGAGCTTTAGCCAAAGGTGAGCGGTGTTCATGCTCCTCATGAGAAGATGAGGGGGTGGATGGCTGCCAAGGACTCTTAACAGCCTTTGTGCCACAAGAAATCATTTTCCGGTTACATGTAAGAAATAAAACATGCCCTTGAGAACAGTCTCAAGTTTGCAAATGAAACGAGCACTTAAAATTCAGTTGTAAGGCATTGTTGCAGTGTGGACATGTCTGTGTGAAGGAACAGAGTGAATCGGGCCGGCCATCAAAACAGCTCTTGTTTGTTGACCTAGCTTGGAGGTTTTTTTTCCCCCCAGATGTTTTTTGACAACTATAAACAGGCGGCGAAGGAAAATGGTAGTGAAATGTGATTGTTCTTGGAGTCTTTGAGAAGAACAGAGATGCTGAGGGGGGTAAAAACAGGGAAAAGTCTTCAAAGTGTATATCAGATCTACAGCCTGCTGGGATTTCTTAGCTGTCGGGCGTTTTTTGAAGAGGAGATGGTTGAGTCTTGGGAGAGCCGTGTTTTAAGTGTGCCTGAAATAGCGCTTATGCACCAGGAGCTCCTTATCCCCCATTTCTCGATTCTTCCTTTAATGTAGATGTTGCTTTGAAAGATTTGGCTGTGTGTGAGTTTGGGGCTGATACGATATGTTTTTTTTTTTTTCCGTAGTGCAATGGTTCACAGGCTCCATTTCCTTAAGCTATGCTTAGATGCTGTCTTATTGACTGTAGATGCAATTTTATGGTGATATTGTGTCCCTTTCATGCCGGTGTCGGTTTTTATTCTTGTCCTCGGGGTAACCTCAGGCGAGGTGTCGAGATACGCAGATGCCCTGCTGCGATTTGGCACACAAAACCACTTCCCTCAGCACATTCTGACACCGGCTCATTGTCACCTTCTTTGAATGACAACGGCAAGAGTGCGTTGTCTGACCTGAATGCTATTAACAGCTCGATTATCTCATACTCGCTGTGATTGTTATATGAGTCCATTTGTTAAATGTAGGGCTGTCAGTGCATATCTAATCAAATTAATTACATTGTATGTGGTTTAATTGGCGAACTTGTTTATTAGCAAATTTAGCATGTATGTGTTAGCATGTCTGAGGTAGATTTAGAGAATGTTCTTACAGCACCCATTTATTTTATATTACTGTTTTATTTTAGCAATTATTTTGGTTTGTACTTTTTTAAGGAAGGTATATGCAGTATATCCTTTATCTATCTATCTATCTATCTATATATACATATATACATATACATACATACAGTATATAGTATATTATATACTATATGCATTTAAAATCTGCAACATAATATAAACCATTTATTATTACATTTTATATATAAATCTTATATAAATCATAATGATAATACTATAACTACAATCGTTTCATATTTATGTTTTTTTGCTATCATTTTAAATTCCTAATTATATAAATGTAGCTTACTGTATATGAATGCATTTTATAATTTAATATTATATGTTTACATTGTAACTATTAAATTATTAAAAACTATTGACTATAAAACAAATTACTGTGTAACTGTTCCTGTAAAACTAAAAATATAACTTTTAAAAAATACTTTTGTAACAGATACTATACTGATAGATTTATATTTAAAATATCTGCTACATTTTTTTTTTTTTTACTAACTTAATGTCTGATATACAGTGGTTTACTATCAGTTCATCTCTCATATGCGCGCGCAGCCTGACCACTGCATTCATTATCGCTTTTTATCAGCGTCTTGGGCCACAAACAATTGTGTGTGCCATCAAGCAGAAGAAAAAAAAATGCATTAATGCTTGCTCTTAGTTGTTCAAATCAGATGCATGCGTTTGTAGTTTTTCTTGGCAGATCAGATCAGATTTGTCTTTAGCTCAACTCTCCCTCGAGCATTACAGCTGTTACTTCACATCCAGTCAAAGCTTACTCCAGCTGATTTCTACACATTCACAAGGGGCTTCTCAACTGCTGCACTATTTAACGTATAGATGCAGAAATATTTAGCTTCAGATGACACGGCTGTCACATCGTTCTTCTTTAATCAACGCATCGACGTCTAGACCCCGATCACACAGAACGCGTTTTTAATCTTCGCAGCGAGAGGCGCCTTTTTAAAATTGTTTTCGGTTGAAGTGGGCGTTTTGCGCGCCATTTCTGCGCCTCGCGTTTACTGCTTGACGACACCGTGACGTTTAGGTTTTTCCAGCACCACTCTCAGCAGCCGTTTTTCCCTCGTATCCCAGAGGTAATTACCTTACACGAGCACCACAGAGAGTACTCTGCAATTCAACTACAAACTGTCCGATCGATTGGTTTGAGCTCAGGGAGAGAAGACGCCGTGCCACAACTGTTAGTATTCAGATGGAAGCTTTAATTAAAAAGCCTCTCACTGCTACCGAGCTTTCTGTTGAACAAAGAAACTACAAAACAAAGATGTTTAGTGATCAACTAAACAGCTGCTTTTGTGAGTTTTCGGCCTGCATTTCGTGACCGTGCAGTTGAACACATTTAACAACAGTCTATAATTAGGCGAATGAACTATATGACTTAGTGAAAGAGTTGTTTACTTCAATAATTAATGTGTTTAATTGAGCATCTGTGTCTTTCATTGTTGCTTTTACCGTCTTTGTACTATAAAATGAAGACTTTCTGAACGTTTACTCACCGTGGTCACGTCAATAAAGATTCTTCATCTGAACAGTTTTGGAGAAATTTAGCTTTACATCATTTGCTCACCAATAGATCCTCTGCAGAGCAATATGTTGATTTCTTCAGTAAAATGTTGTCTCATCTGAATTGGGAGAGAAATATGCACAGTTCAAGCACAAGTGAAAACAGCCCAAAACAGCTCTGAATGTGTCAGTGGTTTAAATATGAGAGGACAACGTTTTCACTGGAGAAGACAATGTTATCGATTCATATTTTGGCTGGAAGCAACTGTTAAAAATTTAAACGTCTTGAGTTTAATTTTAACTGTAAAATATAAAAAACTGTTAACAGTAAGTTCCTATACTAGGCTATATGTGTAATGTCTAACCAGACATTACACATTTCACAGACGAGTTTACAGTAAAATGCTATTAATTGAACACTTCACACCTATAAGCTGATATTCCCAGAATTCCCTGCATGACACTTCACATCTGAGAGTATTTTGTTTAAATAATCATGTTTCTTAATGTTATCAGTTATGCACCTTTGGGTTTTGTTCGCTTCTGTTGTTTGTTGAATGTTTCTTACATTATTCAGCTGCCGTGTGCTTCTTTTACGGGGTTTTGTGTTGGTGTGAATGACCTTCTGTATATTAGTATATACTTCAGCTTGTGGAAAAGCTACTTGTGCTGAACTTTGGTTCTTTGTGTGTTTTCCTTTTACCACTTGCATTATTATGGTGGTTGTCAGTATGTTAAAGGTATATAACAGATTTCAGTAGAGGTGTGTGTTGTTTGGATTTACTGGTTTAAATTCAGATTTTCTTGCTTTTTAAATTAGTTTTATACTGTAGCATTAACAGTTTGTTCTGGAAATATCTTAACACTTTTTTATATATATATATATATTTTGAATTTTTTTTTTGTGTTCACTTCTTTTGTTCTCTCATGTCATGAACTGGTTTTGTGTGGATTATTGTGATGTTTTTATCAGCTGTTTGGACTCTCATTCTGACGGCACCCATTCACTGCAGAGGATCCATTGACGAGCAAGTGATGCAATGATACATTTTCCCAAATCTGTTCAGATGAAAAACTCATCTACAGTACATCTTGCATGGCTTGAGGGTAAGTACATTTTCAGCAAAGCCTTTTTAGGGTCTTTTGTCTAAAAATGTTTAAAAAATCATGTGATGCATTCTCTCTATCAAGTAATTTTTATTTATTTATTATTATTAATATTATTATATATATTTTTTTATTATATATATTTATTATACTAGGTGATGAACCATGCCTACCATTCAAAAAAACAAAAAAACATAGATTTTTTTGTCATTTATTTTTGTCCAAGAGTAATTTGTGCTCCCCCCCCCCATAGCATTTATATTCTTCAAAGTAATCAATAATTAATTTCTGTGTTGTCCCTCTGCTGCGTGTGCTTGTCATAATCAGACTTGTCAATCTTCAAGATTTGTTCATTAAAACAGCCCAAAGCTGTCACTTCAAATCTGTGTCCATTCGCCACAAGGCATTTCTAATCAAATAAAACAATGTTTAATATCTTCTTGATCACAAAACATTCAGGGTTTTAAAACTGACAGTTAGCTTCTCTTCTAAAAGCATCCAAGACCCTTCAAAAATTGTGATGGAAATATCCTGAACCATTTATCTGTTGAAACAGATCTTATCTATAAATGGATTTTAGTTTACTGTGCAGAGATTATTTCATGTACACAAGTATAATTCCGTGTTATATTTTGACTGACTCAGATTTCAGTTAATCATGCTGTGATATCTTGGGAATGATTAAACTTCATAGTAAATGCGCTGTAGTTTTTAGTCAGATTGGTTCATTTTAGGCCACATTTTCTGGTTTCTCAAGCCATGCAGCAGTCTAACTGACTATAATATTTATCTCGCTTTATTAGAGCATAAAATTGCTTGCACATGCAGTGGTTTCATAACCAAGTTGAAGAGTTCAAGTTGAAGTAGCAATCTGGCTCCCTCATGATGCAAATGTCAAAGAAAAATTACAATCAACCATTTCAATCTGGAATAGCAATTCCCAAATAAGCCCTATTTTTGCCGTACTGCCCGAACCCCTGATATAGTATTCAGCTGAAATAGACTCCCTCTGCATTCCCGTCAAGAGACCATAGCATTCTCTAACCAATTCCTTTCATGCTGACAATGTTTTGACAAATTAATGAAAGCACGGATGGCTCCCTAAGTGACTTGCAGGAGGCCAAGATTTTTTGACAGAATCACAGTGAGTTTTTTTTGCACACTTCTTAATTAGGAGTGTCTTTATCCCTTGTGGGTGCACAGTTGAAATTTGTTTTAGAATTACAGTTATATCTGAAACCACTCTGGACTCTTAACCCAAGGGTAAGCACAGATAACAGGGTGAAAGTTTTTAACAAGATTGGAACAATCTGATTCAGATTAAGAATTAAAGCTTTTTTATCGTTTAAATAAAAGCATCATTGCCTTAATTAGCCAAGTCATTACTCCAATGACTTTAATTGACTGGTCAAAAACAAAATTAATTGTCATGCAGTTTTGGTACAACATGAAGGTTTTTTGTTAATGAATGTCTCACCTAGAAGTTTACTCGTGGGTCTTTTTTGAAGTGTAAAAGCCTGGAAATGAGCAGCCTGGACATTTTGCTAGAAAGTTGTAGAGTGTTAAAATGACATGAGGGTGAGTAAATCAAATTTCCTTAAAGAGGGGGGTGAAATGCTCGTGTTCACTCAATATCCTGTTAATCTCGAGTACCTATAGAGTAGTACTGCATCCTTCATATCTCCAAAAAGTCTTTAGTTTTATTATATTTATAACAGAAAAATAGTCTGTGCTGATTTTTTTTCGGAAAAACACGAGCGTCTGGAGGCGTGACGTGTGGGCGGAGCTAAAGAATCACGAGCGCCAGTAGGCTTTTGCATTGACAGCGTTTGGAAGTTGTGACATTACCGTGAGGAAAAAAAAACCATCATCCAAAACAAACCATGGCTTACAGTCAGATTCAGCCGTTTATTTATGATCCAGAATCAGATCCCGAGGCTGACACTGAACGAGAGCAGCAGGAGCAACGACTCGCTCCGAGCGGGGCTCGAACCCGGGTCTCCGGCATGGGAGAGGATGCACTAACAAGGAGGCAGAGACATTTTAAGCAGTTTTACTCACCGCCTGCGGTTCCAACACACGATCGTGACCCTTTTTCGTTGGGACTGCATTATCCTTAAGAAAAAAACGACTACGCAAATCCGTCGTCAAACTGGGTCTTGTTTGTAAAACAAGCATCTTCGAATTGCAGGGAACAAACAAAAACACTTGCACAACTCCGTCGATGCTCTTTAAAAATTAACTCCATCCACTGGTCCCTTAATGTTTTTTTTTTGTTGGTAATCTGTGCAGGGTTGTCTTGCCCTGGCAACCAAAAACACTCCTTTTGTGACATTTCGCGATGCTCTCCCTCTGATCAGTGAAGTCTGTTGTGCTCTCAGTGCTCTGCTATACGGGAGCGCACGCTCTTCCGGCAGACGTGCCCTAAGGACCCATATAAGGAAATTCCACTCCATCTAACGTCACACAGAGCCATACTCGAAAAAAACTTTCCGAAACTTGTGACAAACCGGAAGAGGTATTTTTGGAACAAACGTCAACTTCAAACGTACAACTTAATTTTTGAAACTTTGTCCATGTTTAGCATGGGAATCCAACTCTTTAACAGTGTAAAAAACTCGGTATGCATGAAATAGCATTTCACCCCCCCTTTAAAGACAAATAACAAGACTGAAGCTATCTGATTTGTATTCAAATGAGTAAGTCAAGCTTTTTGATTAAATCAAATAAATATTTACTTAATTAAAGCCATAGTTCACCCCCAAAACTGCCTTGATAATTTCTTATGTCTTTATTTGGTCCATACATTGAAAGTCAATGAATTTTATTAATGGAAAAAAACCTAAACCATTCTTCAAAATATCTGCTTTGATGTTCCTTAGACTAAATGAAGTTGACACGACATGTGGACGAGTAAAATGACAGAATATTCCTTTTTTTGGTGAACTGGTGGACCTTTAATAAATAACTCACCTGGAAGTTTACTTTTTGAAGCTTAAAAGCCTGGACAGGAGCAGCCTGGACATTTTGCTAAAATTCTCTTTTGAGTATTTTACATATATATAAGGAAGCCTTTGAGGTTTGGAACAACATGAGGGTGAGTAAATAACATTTTCATTTTTGGATGAACTGTTCCTTAACTTACACCAAAATACCCCATTGTGTCTGCAGTCGGGTAATGGTCTCTCCAGTCACATTGTGTTCATGAATCATGCCGTGTCCAGACTCCAGCGACTGCCTTATGTAAGTGCTGTGGGCTGGACCCTACCAGCAGGACAGCCGGAGAAGTACATGAGCCTGAGGTAAAAGAATAAAATAAAATGCTGGAGGCTTTATGAAAAGCTTATTTTTGTAACTTTTTACTTCTTTTTCATTTTATTTATATTTTTATGTAGTGTGTTTACTCGAGTAAGTCTACAGGAGATGTAGTGTCAGTCTGAACAATATTGGTTGGGGAAAACTTGTAGAATGAAGCCCAGACATGCATTTCAATCGTTCTGAACATGCCCATGCCATTAAGCCACCCACGACAGGCTCTTCACTGTCTGAATCTGCATACGGCGTGGGAGGCTATTGTGTGGCCTTTGTTCAGTCCACGTAAATAGCCACATTAGACACACCACTGCCCCTTCCATCTGCATAAAAACGCACACTTGTATGGCATATGCACCAAAGCTTTCAATGTGAAATGTTTATAGCTGCAACGTCTTGTTTATATTAATGCAATCAGGACATCTTGTGAGTTTACTCAAATGTACCAGCTTTTATTTTACCCATTGTCAAGAAGGACTGTATAAATCTTCAGTTGTGCAACTTAAATATCGGAAGTATCATCAAGCAAAATTCATTAAAAAATTTGAATTATTGTCCAACAGTGACAACTGCATGTAAATATACAGCATGTAGTCTGTGTCTCTCGACCCCCTGAGCCCATTGAGTTTTAATAGACCACCCTAAAGTGTGCTTTGAGTTTGTTGTGGGGGGGTAGGGGGGGTAGTTGAGAATAAATGTAATTATCTATGAAGATTCGGGAGGAGCGCGTCAGATACTTAGCCTAATCATCACAGGTGGACCACAATCAAGTAATCAATCCCACAGTATAAATATCGCTGACTTACCTCTATCCATTGACGGTTTATCAGCATGCTGGTTCGCCTCGTCAGTCACCTTATCACAGACCCAATTTTCGTACCAACGAAGAGTGCTACACAGGGGATTTATAAGACCTGCTGCTTTTGCCGGACCCGAGATCATTTCTACCCAGCCAAACACGGCCGTCGAGCAGCATTAAGCGTCATCGCGACAGCTGCTATCCTCGCCAAGCCACACATCGTGGCCAATAGACCGTGCAACTCCGAGCTTGCCTGCTCGATACACGATCGCGCCGCCCGAGAGAGAGCTCTCGTCGAGCGCTGGATTGCAGCAGAAAGAATCCAACCACGGTTCAGCCTTTCACCACGCGTTCCGGCCGAGTGGCAGTTTGAGGCCGCTTCCTCTAGCGGCGCGCAGACTAATACATTTCCAGGCGAAGACGCTAAAAAACAGGTTCTTCTTTTTCTTCATTGGATTTTTACGGCAGTTTGCATTCAAAGTGTTGCATCTAAAAGCAGTTTTGCGGCTAAAGTTTTGTTCCGTCTTCTTCTAGTAGTGTTTTACGGAGGTTTTGGCAAACCAACGTAAAGGTGCATTACCGCCACCCGCTGATCCGGGGTGTGGATTCCGCATAGATTTGGACTACAGATACACCGTTCCGTCGGATGATGATGCCACTTTTTAACCACGAAGCCAAAGGCATTAGGTTAGATTATTGTAATGCCTCGTTCTCAGGCCTTCCAGCTAAATCGTTGAGCAAGCTTCAGTATACAAATTCTGCCGCACGCTTGTACTTCTCCTCGCGAACACATTACACCGGTTCTTTCACAATTACACGGGCTTCCCGTAAACATGAGAATTGATTTTAAAATTCTTATCTTAACATACTAGGCACTTCATGGGACTGCACCTGAGTATTTTTGTGAACTCATCAGTCCTGATATTCCAACACGCTCTCTTCGCTCTACTAACTCTTCACTTCACCAGCCATAATGTGAGCTAAAGACCATGGGGGAAAGAGCCTTTTCATATAAAGCCCCTACGCTATGGTATGTACTTCTTCTGCATGCACCTATGTTGGGCGATTTTTGTTGATTAAGTCACATTTATTCAAGACTGTCTGTCTTTAATGAATTATTGTATTGCTTTTGGCGTTTGTTCCTACAAATAAAATGCATTATTATTATTATTATTATTATTGTTACATTCGCCTTACCGCGCACGTTTAAACCTCGCCGAAATGATACAGACATAAGTTCAAAAAAAAAAAAAAAAAAATAAATAAATAAAAAAATAAATAAAAAAGGCTCTGGATAAAAGCGCCTGCTAAATGCTTAATTTAATTTAAAAAAATTTCATTTGCATGCAAGTCTTCTGGTAGGACCAAATCATTTAGGGACCTTTTTACCATTCACTGGCGTGATCACTCAAAATTAATCTAAAACTCATCTGCCCTCGTGTTTTGATGCAGGATAGCATGCATGAGTAAAATTACCATCGCCTTTTAAGGACCGTAATACGGAAAACCGGAAAGTAAGTCTCTTTAGAAACCACTTGGAAGCAAATAGCACATAACTGCCGTTAACCCATTTGCTGCAAGCATCGCCAACGGCCCCAGTCTATGTTTCGTTTTCACAGCACGTTAAACATCACTCTCTTACTTGATCTGGATAAGCCGCGCATCAATTGAAGTCCAAAGACTTTGGCTTTTATATCTGACCAATATTTCGATAAAACATAATTCCAGTGATTAATTTTCCATCATGTCAGGAAAACTATTCCTATTCCTGAACGGTAAACGTCAAAGTGTTAGCTCGTGGACAAATGTTGATCATGGATCTAGTCAGAAAGAATCATGAACAGAAACATCTTTATTTTGGGTATATAATTTCTGCCTCCATGCCAAAAAATGGGGGGTATCTTGTAAGGGGTTAACGTTACTGCTATAATCATGTCTTTCGGTACAACGCCTTACAAGACTAAACATGCTCAATCGTTTCCAAAAGCCTCTGTTTCCACAGTCCATAATACAACGTGAAAACAGCGTTCCAAACGTATCCACTCGGGAGTCCGTCTAAAGAGCCCGGAGGCCAAATGAGAGGAAAGATGCTTTTCCAACAGGAACATAATAAGGTGGACAAGGCCTGAGGAATCGTCAAATCAGGCAACAAATTGCTAAGCTGGTAACACAGTAGGCTACCCATCCATTTTTAGCTTGCCCCATCAAATATTACTAACACTTTTTACTCTTCCCACAGCCAACATCTACAGCAGCCGAAGCAAGTAGCCTTTCATGTACCTCCTCACTGCCGCAGCAGTGTCTGCTCCCGCAGGGGCCTTTCCTGTACCTCCCCACCGCCGCTGCAGTGTCTGCTCCTGCAGGAGCCTTTCTTGTACCTCCCCACCGCCGCTGGAGTGTCTGCTCCCGCAGGAGCCTTTCCTGTATCTCCCCACCGCCGCTGCAGTGTCTGCTCCCGTAGGAGCCTTTCCCGTATCTCCCCACTGCCGCTGCAGTGTCTGCTCCCGCAGGAGCCTTTTCCGTATCTCCCCACTGCCGCTGCAGTGTCTGCTCCCGCAGGAGCCTTTTCCGTATCTCCCCACTGCCGCAGCAGTGTCTGCTCCCGCAGGAGCCTTTCCCGTATCTCCCCACTGCCGCAGCAGTGTCTGCTCCCGCAGGAGCCCTTCCCATAACTCCTCACTGCTGTGCAGTGTCTGCTCCCGCAGAAGCCTTCCTACACCTTCTCCCTGCTGTGCAGTGTCTGCTCCCGCAGGAGCCTTCCTACACCTCCTCACTGCCGCGCAGTGTCTGCTCCCGCAGGAGCCTTTCCTGTACCTCCACACTGCCGTAGCAGTGTCTGCTCCCGCAGGAGCCTTTCCCGTTCTCCCCACTGCTGTTGCAGCGTCTGCTCCCGCAGGAGCCTTTCCTACACTTAAATATATATAAAAAAAAAAAAAAATACCACACATCACCTCCGCCTAAAGGCATGCCATGCATCTGAGGTTGCGGTGATAGCATCATGTATCGACAATAGCCAAGACGATATTAGGCCCATTCTCCAACCAACGTTTTTTATAATAATCATTAGGCGGCCTACCTTAATTCGGCCTACCTTAATTAATCAAACCGCTCCGTTATCCCATCTCAGCACTGCATTTCCCGCTCGCCCGTGCCCTCAAAGGACGATGTGAGCCCGTAGGTTTAAAAAAAAAAAAAAAAAAAAAAAAAAAAAAAAAAAAAAAAAAATATCATTGGACAAGCGAGATGATCGTAGTGCCGACTACATGAACTAGCAGTATTTAAATATAGTATTTATACTTAATACCAGTGTATCAGTACTTCCGAAAGTATATATATATATTTTTTTTTGATTATGGGCGATTCCATAGGCTCTTTTCGTGCACCTGCATGGTCAAAATGGTAAATAGTAAGCTCAGACAGTATAAAGAATCTTTCTCTTACTCCACCCATGCACGATTACATCGTCGATATGTACCATCGATCTCACGTGCTGACAATGACCACATCGCCGATACATGGCACCCATTTGGGGTACACTGGCACAGGAAATCCTAATTTATTTTTGCACGCTTAATTTCGGATACTATGACTGCACCAAGATTTTTTCGGACTCATTATCGGAAGCAGCTCATTGGATGTGCTAAACAATTATCCAAGTAAGCCTCACAGCGTCTACCCTCGTAGACAAATAAATCATCCTTAGTATCGAACTCCCTGCCAGGCGCTGCAAGAGGGCTCCCGGTTGAACCAACCTTTGCCTTCTCCATTCAACTATTATAAATCATCCTTAGTATCAAACTCCCTGCCAGGCGCTGCAAGAGGGCTCCCGGTTGAACCAACCTTTGCCTTCTCCATTCAACTATCAGCAAAGCTTACTCGTTTGACAACGCAAATATTCAAATCCTGCCAGATGCTTTCCCACTTAATCAATCTTGGACTTTCCATCCAACCACCAGCGAAGCTTACCCGATTAAAAAAGCCAAAAAAAAAAAAAAAAAAAAAAAAAAAAAAAAAAGCAAAAAGCGACATTTACCTATCGAACACCAATGAGTACATTGCAGCCCAAATAAATTTTCCCTTCGATGGCAAGATGTACCCATTCAATACCGCAAGTTACGCTTTCGCCGAACACTAACGGGCTCTTCGCAGATAAAACAATCTCAATTTTCCCTCCGATGGCTGGAGAGACTACCCATCTGGTGTCGCAAATTTTAATAAATATAATAAATGAAAATACAAATAAATATAGAAAATAAATAAATAAATAAATAATAAATAAAAAGACACCGGATGCTGGCCATAGCCTCCCGACCAGATAACCTTACCTTTTTTCAATCCTATGGCCGGCAAGGCTTCTCTCTTCGATGCCAAGAGCTTGAGCTCCCATCGGATGCTGACGAGAGCCTCCCGGCCAGACAACCTCACCTTTTCCATTCTGCGGCCAACAAGGCTTACCCGTTCGTTGCCTGGAGCTCACACTCCCTTCGGACGTAGGTGAAAGCCCCCGGCTACCTGCTTTTCCATTTCTGTCTTTCGTACGGAGAAGTTTACCCGCCCAACGCATGGAGTTAAGGCTCCCATCTAACGTAGGCGAGAGCTTCCCGGCTAGACAACCTTACCTTTTCCGTCCTTTGGCCAGCGAGGCTTAACCGTTCTATCCGGGAGCTAAGCTCCTGTCGGACGAAGGTAAGAGCCTCCCGGCCGGACAACCTTTTCCGTCCTTCAGCCAGAGAGGTTTACCCGTTCGATTCCTGGAGCTAAGCTCCTATCGGACGTCGGTCCGAGCCTCCTGGCTAGACAACCTGACCTTTTCCACCCTTGGCCAGCGAGGCTTACCCGTCCGATGTGAGTGCTCCCATCGGACGCCGGCGACAGCCTCCTGGCCAGCCAACCACGACCCTACTGTGTGTTTCAGGTTACTAACCTACAAGCAAGCTGCTTAAATGCTGCAAGTACCTAACACACAATAAACTCTCCTTCCTTCCTATGGTCACCAAGGCTAAACCGTCTCTTGCCAGGAGTAGCAAACTCCCTTAAACGCCGACGACAGCCTAACGACCACACAAACTTACCTTTTCCAACCTACGGCCTGCGAGGCTCACCCAGTTTGTCCCCGCCGGACGCTGGCAAGAGCCTCCTGGCCACCTATCGTTACCTTTTCTGTCCGCCATCCGGAGAGGCTTACCCGTTCGATGCGCGTGCTCCCTTCGGACGCCGGCGAGAGCCTCCCGGTTAGACAACCTTACCTTTTCCTTTTCTATGGTCAGCGAGGCTTACCCGTTCGATGTGTGTGCTCCCTTCGGACGCTGGCGAGAGCCTCCTGGTCAGACTTGCTTTACGTTTCCACCCTACGGTCGGCGAGGCTTACCCGTTCGATGTGTGTGCTCCCTTCGAACGTCGGCAACAGTCTCTCGGCCACACAACTTACCTTTCCATTTGACGGTAGGCGAGGCTTAACCGTCCGACGCCACGAGTCTCGTCCCCTCGCCAAATCCTGCAAAAAAAAAAAAAAAAAAAAAAAAAAAAAAAAAAAAAAAGCTACCCTCAGCTACTCTCACATCTTTTAACCCCGTCTGGCGAGGCTTACCCGTTCGATGTTCTGAGTTTGAGGCCCCATCGGATGCTGCGAGAGTCCTCCCAGTCGGGTTTTCCTTTCCAACCCTCCCCGTCCGCCGAGGCTTACCCGTCTGTCGCGTGCGCTCCCTTCAGACGTCTGGCGAGAGTCTCCCGGACGGGCCTATGCTTGCCAGCCGCAAGTGAATCTCATCCAGCCGATGCTGTGAGTCGGGATCTCCCTTCGGATGTTGCCAGAGTCCTCCTTGTCGGCTGGCCCAAAAGCTTTTTATCTGCCTAACCGAGAGGACCCAGACGTCCGTCATCCTGAGTCTCAATCTCCTGTCGGAGGCTTCATGGGCCCTCTCGGTCAGCGTTAGGCCCTTCACCCACTGAATAGCAGGGGCTATCAGCCAGTAGGGCCCGTACGCCGACACCGTGACCTATTCCGGTCGAGGCAACTCGGGTCCTCCCGGTCGGGCACCACAACCACGCCGCTCCTCCTCATCGGCCGGCAGGGCTCACCGATCCAACGCCAAAAAACTCCAGTTGAGCATCGGCCCGAGCCCTACCGACCGGGCGCCAACAACCACGTAGTTCACTAGCTGCAGCTGGTAGGGCCTACTCTCTCAACGCCCAAGTCGCTCCCTCCGGAGTACGTAGGCCCTTCCAGCCTGCCAACGAGATAACTTCTCAGAAACCAAATCAGCCCCCGCCAGTACTCTGCTTTTTGGGGGGCATTCTTTAAACTGGCGGCTGTCCTCCTGTACATTTGCCTTTTTGGGGGGTACTCTAGCTTCGGGCAATTCCCGAGCTCGGAGCCCTTCCCCGGACAGCACGCCAAATACGCATACCATACCTCAGCTAATTATATGTAAGCGTGAACTAGTGAAATGTAATTATCTATGAAGATTCGGGAGGAGCGCGTCAGATACTTAGCCTAATCATCACAGGTGGACCACAATCAAGTAATCAATCCCACAGTATAAATATCGCTGACTTACCTCTATCCATTGACGGTTTATCAGCATCCCTCCTCCACCCCATCTCCTCACTTCAAGTTCACTTTACAATATACGGGGAAGGGGGGGTACTCTAGCTTCGGGCAATTCCCGAGCTCGGAGCCCTTCCCCGGACAGCACGCCAAATACGCATACCATACCTCAGCTAATTATATGTAAGCGTGAACTAGTGAAATAGGAAGTCGCATAAGAGGAGGCAGTTCATTCATCGTGATATAATTGGACATGACTGGTTATGTTCTGCTGTATTTTGGTCAAATCAGTCTGAATGAACAATATAATGCAGTTATTGTGAAGACTAATTTTAACAAGCAAGTAAACACTTCGCACACTTAGATGTAACCACATTGTTAAATCAAAAATAAGACTTGAAATGGCCCGAAAACATTCTCTATGGGAGTTTTTAGTGAGTAATCAGAGCTCTTATCATGCAAAAAAATCAAAAATAGTTAGACTTACTACTAAAAAGAAAAACTGAACATACGATCACAAATAAATTATACTAACTTGATTAGATTCATACACCCTGTAAATGTAAATGTAAAGATTTCAATCCCAGATATACTGTATGGTATTGAACATCCTGTTTTTTGTGTTTGAGCATTCAGAAGGCTAGGTGCCCAAAGCCTGTGCTGATATGAGTATATGGAGAACAATAAATCCATTGCTATTCTTGGACAGCTGTGGTGTATCATTCTTTATAAGCTGATATTACACTCCTCCACGGCAATTGTTCCCTCTGATTGCTTTCAGCGCTCTCCACAATTGTGTATCATCCTATCATTCCGTAAGTAAACACTGGGAGATGGCCTGGCGATGTTGCTGTATCATGAGGAAAGGAGGCAAAGGAAATTGCTTAGGCCCTTTTTCAAAAACCTCCCATCTCATTACGTTCCTGCTGGGCTCAAACAGCCAAATAAATGTGTTGCTTATTGACTCTACAATGGTAAATTTCACACTGCCATTTTTGATGGATTTGTTTGTAAGATCCAATAACTTTCTGGGCTAGGCTTGGCCTTTACATTTTCACATATGGACTTTCATAGGTCTTTCACAGGATGTTCTGAATATGGTAAGTATAGGTGTGTAGTATGCATCATTAGTTTGACCTGCTAGCTAGGAATAATTATAGTTTTTTTGCAGCAATCTTGGACATACTACTTCCACCATCTTGATTGTTCTTTTAACCTTTAACGTACTAACAGCAACCGCGAAAGACAACCCAGAACCTCAAAGTTTAAATAATGATCATAGTTTTAGTACCATGTTGACTAATTTCATCTATGTTAGCTTGGCCTGCTAGCTTAATATATGCTAGCAGTAATATATAACATATTACTGAAGCTAAAATGGTCAAGCTGCAGTTTTGCTCTCAGTTAGCCTTCAGTTTTCAGTTACCCTCTAACTGGTTTCATTTATCTTTTGTTCATCTTCGGAATGCAAATTAAGATATTTTAATGAAATCCAAGAGATTTCTGACCCTGCATATACCTCAACTCAACTACCATACCATGTTCAAAGCCCAGAAAGATAGTAAGGGCATTGTTAAAATTGTGTTAGTGAAAGTGACGTGACATACAGCCAAGTATGGTGACCCATACTCAGAATCTGTGCTCTGCATTTAACCCAACCAAAGTACACACACACAGACTGTTAACACACACCCGGAGCAGTGAAAATTGTTATTCACTCCCCCCACATACAATCCCTGTCAGAATTGAGACTCAAACCCTCAAACTTGGGTTACAAGTCTGACTCGCTATCCATTAGGCCACAACCCTCTTGCAATGTAATAACTATACTAGCATCCAAACAGACGCACAATGACATTTTATTATAAGTGTTTAAATGCTCAAGCTCTGTTCAATGAGATGAATTCTAATGGGCTGTCATTGTTTTTATTGTCCATCAGCTGGAAAAAAAGAAAGAAAGTTATTCCACTGATACTCTATTCTATTTATCATTTTTGTTGAGTGGCCTTTAATGTTTTGAGACAACACTAACCTTCTTAAATTCAAAGATGAAATAGCAGAGTACATAAATGGGTACGCAAATAAACTCTTTTGGTTAACTACAACAAGATATTGCTATTACATGTTATGTTTTTGATCTTGCATTGAGAATGGGAGATTGGCTCTTTCCCAACAGCATTTTTGTTATCTCCTTTGATTCACAACAGAATCGGCCTTCTACTTAACTCCTGTTTTTTTAAAAGATAGTAAAGTGTCTGCTGCTTGAGCACTTGAATCTCAGCAGATGTGGTAGGTCATCCGAACATAGTTCGCCTACTTGTTAAACATGCTTAGCTGCTTTTGCCATTCCATGCCCAACAGTTTATTAGGTTACTGGGGTGGTCCTCTTGTTAAAAAAGTATGTTTCCAAGGTAAGTTAAAGTCTGCTTTTGTGCCACTGGTTTCATCTCATTTCCCAGTGTTCCTGTTCAGTGCACTACATATGCCTTATCTGCTTTTTACCAGAGGGGCATTTATTTATTTGCGACAGCTTGGAAATTGGGGTCTATGACCGTAACTGGTATAGACTCCCGTCTACCCAGGCTTTTGCTGTTCACTCCGACTGTGCGTAATCAAGTTCTGTGTAAATGCAGTGACACTGCTTTGACCTTGTTTATAATCCCTAGGACTCATCTGAAAGTGCTTGCAACTCAAATTTCGAAAGGTTCGACAAAACCATTGACAGTGCTGGCTCAGTCCGCCATCATGTTGAGGGGAAAAAAGGTAAGAAATTGTGCCTCTTTCATAATGTTTGCTTTTGCCAGGCAATTCCTCCCTTCCCTGATAGCGTTGAGCTACTCTGTAAATATTGCACAGTGTGTCTTCATTTGAACCGATGCGACACCACTCACGGTGCCACTGGGAACATGATTAAGAGATTAGTTTCCCTGTTAGTTGCTCTCTGAAGAAGACAGCACAAAACAGTCAAGGTACTCGCAGTGCATTGCAGACTGCAATTTCCTCATGTCCAAGGGATTTTTTTTCTATGAGACAGCTGGATTTTTTGTTGTCTTGTTGGACCGAGAGCATCCTGAAAGCTTGATTACAGAATATGAGCCAGTCATGAAGCAGACAGACATCCCCTTGTGGAAACACATGGTGCTTTTGGCCGATGGCACCCTCTTGCCGTAGTCTGGCTTCCGTAATAGTAATGGCTTCGTTTTCTCTGGCAACTCTCCCAGCGTTACTCTGGCATGTATCGCGTGGCATAATGCTTGGCTGTGTTCTGAACTGCTCATTACATTCCCAGAGGCAAACAGGCCAACCCAAAGATACAAACAAAGGCAGACACAGCCGACAGCAGGGAGACCCCCCCTCCCCACACACACAATGCATGGTGACTGCTCGCATTTCTCTTGCAGCTAGCATGCAGTCTTTAGACCCACTTGCTGATAGCAAGCCATTAATACAGTGAGTTGAGAGTAAGGATGTGCAGAACTGCCTGTTTTTTTAAATCGACTACTTGGTCTTAAGGAAGTCTTGTACAATTTGCCTGTTTTTGGGTTCATTTGTTTCTAGGTTGGACATATTGTTGGGGGGATTTACATGGTTGTGTTTTTGCATTCGAAAACCTCTAGACTTGCATCTGAATGGTTGTAGTAGCAGTGGTTTAAATAGGATGATTTAAATATACGTTCACGAGAGAGAGTCACAGTTACAACAGTTATTTCCATAATGTTAATTAAAAAAATTCAGTTGTATTACTGAAACTGCTAATGCACACTTTTTTCCCAATTATTAATTAGTAGCAGGCTACTGGCTTAGCATTGCGCTCCTGGCATCCCGAGTTTGAATCCCGACTTGAGGACCTTTCCCATGTTGCTTCCTGTCAGCTCTGATCTCTCCTATCATAATAAAGGTGAAAATGCCAAAAATAAATAGAAAAAGAGAGATTTGACTTGGAGACCACTTTCCCAGGAAGTATTTACTGTGCTAACAGCTAAAGCATGCTAACTGAAGTACCACTGTTGAAAATATCAGTTACATTACCAAAGCTGCTACTGCTCAAACTAAGGGCTTAGCATATAAACTTAAGCTTCGTTTCCACCGAGTGGTATGGTACGGTACAGTACAGTATGCAATTACTTCAGTTTCCATTGTCAGAAGTTGTGAATTGTACCAAAATAGCAAATCGTACTATACTGCTTTTTTGGGACCCTTCTGTTGTTATACCTAGCACAGTAGTAAAAAGATATAACTGTGTGATTTGTAATTTTATATTTTCACACACAGTAAACACAGAGCATGTAACACTTTCTTTTTCACGTGAGAATGAAGTTGCTTGCTACTTTCTGGCATAAACCACGCCTATCAAGTAAAGGTTCTTTTGTACTGTCCTGAATCGCTCTGTTCTGTACTGTACTGTTCTGCTTGGTGGAAATGAGGCTTTATTATAGACGGTTTCAACGGCATCAACATAAACAAACGTTACTGCGCATGCGCGCTTTTGTGGACCTAACTTAACTTCCGGTAGACTCCAAATAGAATCAATAACAACAGCCAAGTCCCTCTAGAGTAGATATCTTTTGATAACAAACAAAATATGTTTGCTGCGTGGATCAGGCGGACTTAATGAAAAAGCAAATTCATTCTTTGCCAGCAGGAGATGTTTTAAAGCATAGACATAAAGCGCGAGAAATAGAGGTTTCCCCAGTAACAGCTGTAAACAAAGCAGAGCTGGTACGCTCACATGCTGCTTTATCAGGCATATAACATGCAAGTCCTACTTCAGAAATACAGCGATATAAAAACACCTGTGCTTCGCTTTGATAATTAAACATATAAATGTAAGGAATTATTATTATTAAACGTGCAGTACATACGGTTACGTTACTCATGTTTATTTAATGAAGCCTTTTTGAAAATCGATCAGTTTTAAAATTGTGGCGAGTCTCCAAAAATAAATAAATGTATGGGAAACACACCCCGCAGCACAACCACCTGAGCCCAACTTAAGTCTACTCATCACCTCAACTTTTGTTTGTAGATGGCACCGCAGCCAGACCGATATACACAACACAGACCGGAAGATAACTTAGGTCCCGGCGCATGCGCCTGATGAAACCATCTATAATGACAGTTGGTTAAGAATAGCTGTTTTGATAAGTTCAAACAAAGTTTTGTAATAAAACTTTTTTTGATCAGTCAAGGAAGAAGATAGAATGTTGTACAATGGCTAGCAGTTCTGCACCATTTTTTCCCTTGACTTTTCCAATCTGTCATCTTCTCAGCTCATGTGGCCTTATGGGATAGAAAAAGTATAGCTCGCCTACTTGTTTAACATAGCAACAGGGCATTAAAGGGAATGACTCATAGGCAACTTTTCAGAGAAGATTTGGCTGTGCTAACAGCTAAAGCACAACATGCTAATTAGCGAACAGCCACTAAAAATACAAAAACTAAAGAAAAATCTACATGAAAAAAATCTACATAAGGATTGCTTATTAATGAGTTAGTTGTTAGACAGTTAGTCCTGGGTATGCATACTGTATATTTAGCTGCTTGCTGAACCAGATCAAGTGCTTGTTTCCACAACTTTGTCCAGGTACACACTTGGTGGATAAATCAGCATTTTGGGGTTAATATAATCATTTTCAATTAATTTGTGTTTTCAGAAGAGCATCAAAGTGAGTCTCCGAATTAACCAGATCTGCAGTGAGGTGGCTTGGGGTTTTTTGAGCATGAACGAGAGGATATTAATTCATCTTGACTGCGAAGAGATGGCATGTCGTGTGCTCTGGAACCCCAGGATGTGTAAGCTGTTAATGAAGTGCTGTTAAAAGAAGCCAAGGAACACAGAGTCCCAGCGTCATGCTGAATGTCAGCTGTGGTTACAAATCATCATCTGGCTACATGAGCCACAACCCTTCGATTGGGAGTCTGACTCTCTAACCATTAGGCCACGACTTCCCCAATTTCTGTGTTATTTCTCTGTTTCTAGCACAACCACATGAAAATAATGATTATTTCTATGCAGATTTTCCTTGAATACTTCCTCCATCTGCAGTTGGCTACATTCATGGCTACATGTCTTGCCCCTTAACTCACGCCACTGGTTGAGCTAATAATGCGGCATCAGGCAGGTCTATATGTTTCCATTATTACACTTTAAGAGGCAACAAATGACTGACTTATAGTTATCTGTATGTATTAAACTGGGAAACAAGAACACATTTTGATGTAAAAAAAATTAGTTTGACCTTTTCGTTTTTTCAGTTTTCATTCAGCCTGTCTATGCATATTAAAGGTAGTTAAAGATAGTTGGATCGTAAATGAAAATTCTGCATTATTTATATATCATTAAATGTCGAAGTCTGACACGGAAGAGAAGAATTTGTTGAATAAAGCCATTATTCTTCTTTTCCTCGCACACAAAAAATATTCTCGTAGCTTCATAACATTACGGTTGAACCACTGATGTCACATGGGCTATTTTAACAATTTCCTCACTATGTTAATGGGTCACAAAATGTTTCAGTTGAGCTGCAGTCTATGCAGGGTCAGAAAGCTCTCAGATTTCATAAAAAAAAAAAAAAACATCTTATTTTGTGTTCTGAAGATGAACGAAGGTCTTTTGCGTTTGGAAAAACATAAGGGTGAATAATTAATTACATTTTGGGTGAGCTATCCCTTTAAAGGCAGCAGCAGTTCCAGTTTTGGCTCCAAACAGTGTAGCAGTAAAGTTTCATCTTCAAAACGGTGCATCAATAGCAAATATTTTGCATGATCTCAAAATACCCAAGTTTTTGAGTACATCTCTTCCATGGAAATGTACAGTGCAGTGTGCGTGACTGATTCCCAACGCTGCCTTTATCTGCAACGTCAGCTTATTTCCACTTCACAGCATTAGTTAAGAGTGTGCCAGGCTTGAATATGTCTTTCTTCAAATTATCTTACCACATGAGATCTTGCTCTGATGTAAATCCAACATTAAAGCCCATCTCAACCTCTCCTGCAGCGTAAGTCCAGAATTGAAATGACTTGTAGCTTATTGGATTTTAAAAAAGGATGACCATGGCTTCATTTTCCCACTCATGAAATTCATGAGCTCAAGTCTCATGGTCCTTGACCTCCTTTGAAATGATAAATCAGCATTCATATTTCCTCCATCCAGAATATTCAAGGGAATATTTCAATATAAATGTGTGTAGTTGCATAACTGGATGGTTCCCAAGCCTTGTGCTCTCATAAGGGCGGTTTGTGTGCTCTTTTTGTTTATGGTAAACAGGAATGCGGCAGCCTTGCATATTGGATATGGAAGACGTTTACACGTGGCTTTGTGGACACCACTGAATCTTTGTGCAAGGCTAGGGACCGTCTATCAATAGCTGTCCGTGAAAATTAAGTGAGGTCAAGTAACTACTTTTGGTGAAAAGATTTTAGTTTTAAAGGTAGCAAACAGGATTCAGAAATTTGATTTAAATTTAAGTCGAGTTAAATTGAAAAATTAATATTTAGAACTGCTTTAAGTGTAGCTTTTAATAAAACATTGAATTTCTCAGAAATGAATTATTCAGACATGTGATCAAACACATAACATATTAATAACCAATGTTTCAGATGACTTCTACAGACATTTGTGTAATTTATTTCATCTGATTAACATGGTGGAAAGACACTTTATTTCCCACAGGGCTTTTACTTCATTTATTGACATTTGTGTTTGTTAATTAATCAGACGTGTAATAAGTATAAGATAACATCGAGGTTCTCAGTATGAATTACTCAAACATGTAATAAATTAAGTTCACAAAACAAAACAAAAAATATTTGTATGAAATTCTTGTTTTTAAACATACAAGCTGAACTGCTCTATTATTAAAATGTCAATTTTGTCCACAGCATTTTATTAAAATGTGTGTATATGTGTGGGTGTGTAAACACTTTCCTGAATTTAATTCTGGAAATAGTACTGGCAGTTCCCTCTCATTGGGATGCCCTCTGGCTTTCTGGCTCCCTCTCCTCCCCCTCTCTCTCTTTGCCTCCCAGTAGGGGCCCATTTGGACCCCGTGGGACTCCAGCTATGCTCTGCTCTGCAGGACTTCAATCACGACCGCCTCTGGAGGCGTTGGTTAAGTCTATCGCTTGCACTCCCCTCACACACACACACACACACAGGGTGCAAGTTAGGTCCTGTTCTGACAATGTCATTCACTGCTAAAAGAGAAGAACAGCCTAAGTTCAGCATGGTCAACTTGATGTCTGAGCGACATCGAATATTTTAGTTAGTTCTGCCTTTCTGCCTCATGGTGATTTCACAGCAGCATGTCACTTTTTATTATTGTGTAATGCATCTCTGCCAAACTATGGCATGTTAAAACATGAAACGCTACACAGTCGGTAGTACCATGGGAACTGGCTAGTTAGCCTCCAACTACTGGAATCAGTGGTGGGGAGTAACTGACTAAAAGTACTACTTTTTTTGTATTTCAGTTGTTTACAAAACAGTATAGCTTCTCCGGTAAAAATCTTCTTGTTAGCAAGTTACGATAGCAAGCTGTTGATGCAACATTTACTAAATATTCCAAATATTTAATTGTAATTCTAAATATTAAAGGGGTGGTTGATTGCGATTTTACCTTTTTTTTAATGTTAGTGTGTAATGTTGCTGTCTGAGCATAAACAATATCTGCAAAGTTTACGATCGTGAAAGTTCCATCCAAACGGAGATATCGTCTTTTAAAATTCTGGCAGTTTAATGCCTACAAAAATGGCTCGTTGTAGTCCCTACTTCTCGGGCTACTTCTCGGGTTCATTACGTTACAAACCCAGAAATTTACATAAACATGCAACAAAGGGGGCGGGGACATGTTGCGCAGCTTTAGAGTAGAGGAAGATTTGATTCCATGCTCAAATCTAATGGTGCACGAAAACATCTATTCATATATGACTTGGGATTCTGTCTTCTAGCGATTCTATTGGATGGACAAATTTCAAAATCAATGTTATAAACCAGCAGTTCTTAATACTGTTCCCTATGTCCCCCTACGCTCTCTCTCTCTCTCTCTCTCTCTCTCTCGCTTTCTCTCTCGATCATCATCATGTCAGATCCAATAAACTGTTCCAAATTACAGACAATAATTTTTTTACATAGCTATGAGAAGCACTGATAATGGACATGCGTGTGGTTGCTGTGCTGTATTAAAGCTTTTATCAGGATAAACCTTTATATTAAAAGCTAACATAAGCAGCAGCATTTACAAATAACAGCGTAACTAAAAGTATGAGACAACACCAAACAAACAAACATACCATTAAGAGCTGTAACTGCACAATCCTCATCACTAATATCATCTAGTATTTCTGAGGGAGGGGCTTCATAAATAACAGGATTTTTTTTTTAAATGAAGCATTAACACATATTAGACTGCACCCCATAAACACAATCAACCTTTGAATAGAATGATTTTCTTATTTTGCCTAAATATAATATTTTTTTACAATTTAGTACTGCCCTTCAGAGTCTACAGAAAATAGGTAAGTTACCCAAAAGACAAAGTAAGTTAAATCTACCCTGATCTACAAATTCAAAAAGTTTTCACCTTCAGGCTATTAATGTATCACGTTTCCTTCTGAAGCATCAATGAGCATTTGAACCTTCTGTAATAGTTGCGCATGAGTCCTTCAGTTGTCCTCAGTGTGAAAAGATGGATCTCAAGATCATACATTCATTGTTGGAAAGGGTTCAAATACTCAAAAATGCTGGAAAATCAAAGGCTTTGTGGGACCTGAAGGATTTTTCTGAAGAACAGCAAGCAGTTTAACTGTTCAGGACAAAGAAGGCACTCATGAACAACTATCACAAAAAAACAGTGTTTTTATAGTGACTTTACAGCGGCCTGACAAGGACAATTATAGTACCAAGCTACATGCTAACAAGCTAACTCCTGTGTGTAATTTTATCCCATTTAATTTCAGAGCTAAATGTCATCTGGTTTTTAAAAAAAATGCATTCAATGTAATTAGCTATCATTTGTTAGTGAGTTATACCCAACTATTTGTCATTTACCTGCTTGAAGTTCTGATTAGCATGTAGCTTGCTAGCTACAGTTTCAAAGATGCTTCAGATTGGAGGTACAAGTATCTCTTTATAATTAATGTTCATTAACACACAGTGCCTCCAAGTGACTCAGATTACCTAACACAGGGTTATGTCACCATATGGAACAAGCCATCCAGCACTGAGCTTGATAAACGCACATAAACATGACTATTCTCGGTGCTTCTCAATTTTTTCCTGTGGCCACTTTATCACCTTGAAAGCATTTTAACAGGGTTTAACACCCTGAGGGAAAACACACACGCGCGTCAAGGTGACCTCCCCCAAGTGCCATGGGAAGACCCTTGCCTTCGCCACATCGAGTGTCCCTATCACGACTTTATTTGGCTACGAGCTGTTCTCAGTAATGCAGATGGTCTCACCGGACGGAGCTCAAACACGTCCAGGTGCCCTTTTGCTGCCCTCCACCAAGGTTTGTTGCTTCAAATAAAGCGTGACGCACTCAGGCGCTTCCACATCTCCGAAAGGTCAGTCAGTCTTTTTTCCTTGAAAAAGAAGACAAAGGATGTTTTTCTTCTGCTGCCCCAGAATTCCCCTGTCTCTTCACTGTTCTCGAACCATTTTTCACAGCTGCCACTCAAACGAAGCCATCTTAGAGCTTTTAAAGCTCAGGCTGAGGTGTGTGAGGGTGTTGAAGTGTGTTTCAAAAAACACCCACATCTAAAGCTGGCTGAAGCCATTAGGAGCAGAGACAGCTTTGTGATATGTGCATTGTTATCTGGTTGCTTTTTTTTTTTTTTTTTTAAAGGTGCAAAATAGTCTCAGTGGCGTATTCTGGACAGACACTGATTATGATTCAGTTATGTAGTCTCTTTGTGACTTTATGTCTTTAAAGGTTGCCTTCAACAAAACCAAGAGGTATTTTCTTTCTTACTTCTTTGAAAGAAGTTTCTTGTGTTCACCAGGGCACAATTATTTGCTCAGAAATACAGTAAAAACAGTAATATTGTGAAATATTATTACAATGTTAGTAATATTATTCCTGTGATGGCAAATCTGAATTTTCTCCATTCTAAAGTGTCACATGAAATATTTCGTAATTTGCTGATTTGTTGCTCAAATATTTTATGCAAATATATTTAACTTAAATATTAGCCAAAATATTTGGAAAAATCCCGTACTTATGTCTTTGGCGTATGCTTATTATGGTTCATGATCGTTATCTCACATACTATGTAGGACAGATAGGATGTGAACAGGGATGAAGGGCCTCTCACACTTATAGTCCAGTGCATGTGTAACTCCTACACCAATAAAAATACTTTGCCGTTATTGCGAGCAGCTGCAGTGGTGTGGCGCTTCAAGTTTTGGCTTAACGTGGCAGATGAATGTAGCTGAAATGGCCATTGTTCAGAAGCGGCTGGTTATTTTAGGGATGCAGTTTTCTGCTTCTCCTCTTACTGTTGCTATCTGGTTTACTTTCTGTTGTAATAAATGCCTCTACTGTCATTCCAATCCTCTATGGCTTTTCTTCCATAGATATGTTTAGGTAGATGCCACATTAAGCCGCTCCAGACAATGTTCATTTGGTACGATCAGTGTGTCATCACTCACACATAAAAATATAAGAGTTTCAAGATGCCACAACATTGCGATTTATTGCAATATATATATATATATATATATATATATATATATATATATATATTGAAAACATGTCTCAGTGTTTTTGTCCATTTAGTAAAGGTCAGTGGGTCTAAATGTGTCTGAATCAAGTCTGATATGCTAAGAATGTCATCATTTAGATTTATCTCATGACTATGATTAAGTCCTAAGGTAAGTCGAAGCTGAGATACTATAATCACGAGATATACATAAAAACGACGCACTAAATAATAAGGAAAAACTCAAAATACTGTCATCAGATGCTGTTATCATTTTGAGAAAGCTGAAATTGGGTCAAAATTGACAGTTATTCTTTGTGATAGTTATGACTTTTTATTATCGATTTTGACTTTTTACATCTAATATCTCACAATGTAGGATTTTAGTCATTTTGATTTACTAAAGCATGTATTGTTTCCTTTTTACAATGTTAAATGGGCTTTCATGAGCTACTCCTCAACAATGATGTAATATTCCCTCTCTTTCTCTCTCTCTCTCTCTCTCTCTCACTCTCTCCAAGTCAGTCTAAGTCTAATCTCTCTCTTTTTCTCTTTCCCTGTAAGTCAGCATCCACTAACCTCCAGCCGGGGAACTCTGGAGGAAAAACCAAAGCGGGATAAAACATTAAAGGATTGTGCATTAAGAGGGTCACATGTCTGCTAAAATTACACGATTCCAGCTGCTGGTCTTTGCTTGAGTATTCAACCCCTCATGGACCTGGAGAGCTTTCAGTGAGGGACCGGGTTGTGAAGCCAACGGTGAGTAGGAAAATACTACAAACACACTCAACCAACACAGAAGAGTCAATTCCCATTGAACTTTTTGTAAGAACCAATGAGTCCTTTAGGTGTCACCTTGGGGACGCCGAGTGGATTGGCTCCTAGTGGATGGCTCTTGGCTGTTTTGAGTCAGTTTGCACTTTCGAGACGCTCCCTAAGTGTTCAGTTAGCTGGCAGTGTGAGTTTTGAAGCCGTACAGCCGTAGTGGAGAGGAAAAGAGAGGCAGGCTCGCTCTCATACCACTGCTTCACAGAGTACGACTCATCCCACCCGCTCTCTCTTTTCCCTCACACACTTGTGCGGAAAGCCACACATCAACGCTCCTGTCACTGGGACAATGTGTATGGAGAACCTGACGACTGCGGGCTGGTGACAATAGAAAACAAAAGAACGATCCAACAACGGGAAGAGGGACAATCCGGTTGGGATCTTGGAAGCCGATTCTGCAGTCAGGAGCATCTGCAGGCTTAATTGGGCGACTCAACCCGAGCAGCTGTGCACAGCCCACACGCAGAAGCTGAGAGGGACAGCCGAAACCGAGGAAAGACGTGTACGCCAAGCTGACAGGGCTGGCTGATGTGGACGTACCACCTGTCAAGTTCTAGCCCTGGGTGAGCACTTTCATCTTCTCGTGTAAAGGGGCCGTTTAGTGTGACAAATTGGCAGTGTCCCACCTGTAATTAGGGCTTAAATATAGGATTGGGGAAGTCCGACCTGTAACTTGTCATCTTTTCCGTTGGATCTGACATGGACTTGGCAGATGCCGTAATGTTAATTTCAGTCAGTTCCTATTGCTTTAGGAGCTTCAAAAGCTTTTATATCCCATGTAATGCAACAATGCTGCATGCGCCTACAAACAAGAGCTTAATTACCTCTGTGGTGTTCATGCATGCAAATAATGAGCCTCATCATTTAAATATGACTGGACTGTCTTCTCTAGACGTCCTCTTCAAGGTGGTTTTAAAGGGATAGTTCATCTAGAAATAAGATTTTGTCATCTCTTACTTGATCTCATGCTGCACCTTAACCCGGATGATTGAGATTTTTCATGGAATTGGACAAAAGGAGATATTTCTAAGATTATTTGCAGGTCTTTTCTGTATGACAGAAAGTAATCTGTAAGTAATCACATCTGTCCAAAAAGGATAAAAAACAGAAGGGTTTATTAATACAGAATTAATACAGAATGCATTTAAAAACACGATGCATGGCGAAGAATGGTGCAACACTTCTTGAAACACGATTTAAAAAAAAGTTTAATTAAGTTTAAATTGAGAGATAATTTTATAGATCTGTCCTAATAGGACAAAAAGCCACAAGGGTTGATTCACACAACCCACAAAAAACACATGACGCAGGGCAGTGAATTAGGGGGAAAAGTAATAAGTTTCGAGGTATTCACAAAAAAAAAAAAAAAAAAGATTTGAAATATGGTTCACATTCGGTGTCAGATTCGAAGATAGCATGCAAAGGCATCGTGCACGATTTAATGCCATTGATGCCAAAATTTACTGGTTTGTATGTGTCGCAATCAAAAATGACGTGCGAGTTTGTATATCAGTGTTGGAAATTTGGATCTTTCGTCACATAAAACCAGTGTTAGGGGTATTATCAGATTACTCTTTTTCAAGTAACTAGTAAAGTAGTGCATTACTTTTAAATTTACAACAACAACAAAAAAATAATAAATAAAATAAGTTACTTTTTCAAATATTAACGCAAGTTTTACCGTTTATTCAGTGAAAACCTTCCTTTCCTCGTGTTGAGAGAATTATCAACCAAAATAATTTTTTTGTGTGAAAATTCTAATTTGCAGCTACTTGAGTTTGAATAAATAATGACAATTTTAATTTTTGTGGGAATTTTTCCTTTATCTGTAATTCTTTCCTTGTTGTGCAACATTAATTTGCACTATTAATAGCATTCATGTCCTGCTGGGAAGCTCCAATTCATGAATTAGGATGTTGTCATTACAACATCAGATTTTCTACCAAAAATACATTGATGAATACTGTGCACTAGGTCCTTTTTGTTTGCTTTGTTTTATTGAATTTATGAAGGTGTTTCTAGAATATTATATATATATAAAAAACAAAACAATGATTTCATACATTAACAAATTTTCCGTCAATTACAGATGCTGCATCTACCATTTTTTCACACCCAAACGTTCCCAACTTGGAAACTCTGAATAATTCCTACAGTACATTGTGGTGATGTTCATGAGCACTGAGCTCATAAATATGATCTTCCTGGTGTGACTTGATGTGTCCTTATTCTCATCTTGAGAACTAGATTACTGTTTTTCACCAACTGTTCAGAATTGTATTACAGCGTCCATTCTCGAAGGTCGTACATCAAAACCATATTTTGATGGCAATAAAACAGATGTGAAGCGAAAGATCAGGCTTGCAGCTGGGAAAAAATAATCACCTTCCTGTCCACTTTGATCAGTACAGCTTATGAGAAGAACAAGGAACGTTCGGTTTTTAAATTGCGTCTTTAAAAGCTTGTTGCTGCCATGTCTGTTTGGTATCACGTTTAATGATCTAGCTTGAGATAATCGGAAGACTGGGCCTCCTCCAAGTCGAAGTACAGTAATTGGACACTTTAAAACACCATGAAAAGGGTACGAAGCAGTTTTGAGCCAATCGTTAATGTATTATTCATTGCCTCAGAACAAGGCTTTATTTTACATATCTGAAGCCCCCGATGGAATACAACAAAACAAGAGCTTTGACATTCAGCACATATGACGGGATTGTTATTTTTGTGGTTTTCACATAAATTGCTGGGTCAAAGTTCACTGTATATGAGGATTGCAAACTCAGCCTTCAGATTAAAGGACTGGTTCATCATTTTTCATCTTCATGGGGACTTTATTTCTTCTGAGTAGCACAAAAGGAGATGTTTTGAAGAATGTTGCGGTTGCTCTTTTCCGTGCAGTTACAATGGATGAGGACAAAAAACAAGTCTGTACGACTCATTCATATTTCATTGCTATGTATTGAACGTTTTCTGTTTTTACAGCTTCACTGCAAAATCTACTTGGTGAGACTTTAGACTTTGACTTTTCTTTAAATACTTGTTTTCCATTTAAAATATCAAAAAATCCTTCAACATGAAGGTGACACTGCACGAGATATTAAGGTCATTTATAGATTCTACAGATGTTTTTCTTGTAGATATTTTAACTGTAAAATAAAAAAATAAAAAAAAAAACCTGCCAGATTTACTGAGTTGAGCATTTTCATAATTATTTATTTTATTCTCAATGTGTTACTATTTTTAAATTTGTCACTTTGAATTTTTTTCTTAAAGTAAAAAAAAAAAAAAAACTTATTTTAGCTTGTGGGTAAGGCAACATTTCTCTTTAGTTGAAGTTGAAGGACTAAAATGACTCTCTCTCTCTCTCTCTCTCTCTCTCACACACACACACACACACACGTTTGTTTTTGTGAAAAGTGGGGACATCCCATAGGCGTAATGGTTTTTATACTGTACAAACTGTATGACCCTACACCAACCCTACTCCTAACCCTAACCCTCACAGGAAACTTTGTGCATTTTTACTTTCTCAACAAAAAAAAACTCATTCTGTATGATTTATAAGCGTTTTGAAAAATGGGGACATGGGTTATGTCCTCATAAGTCACCCTCTCCTTGTAATACCTGTGTCATACCCATGTCATTATACAGAGTTGTGTCCTGATATGTCACAAAAACATGCCCACACACGCACACACACACACACACACACACAAAACACATAGGCAGATTTAACCCATAAAATGTATACATCTGACCAAAAAACAACAACAGAAATACTAAACCTTCAATTAAATTTGAAACGAAAACTAGAAATATACAAATAAAGAGCGAATGTTGACATTTTTGACAAAATCCAGTCGTATGGCTTCAGAAGTCTTGTAATGTAGAGCTTTAGTTGTATGGCCCACTTTCATAATGCATTTTGGTGCTTTAGTGAAGCTGATGTGAAATTAATGAAAAGACGACCAGTTCGATTCATCAAAGATCTCCTATACTTCACAGAAGAAAGAGTAATGTGGGGATTAATACATGTACTGTAGTATTTACGTGGTACTTCAAGGAATACTAGGGTACAACAATAGTGCCTGGTTCACTCTGTACTGGCAGTGTTTGCTGTAATTTCCGTTAGTTGCTTTTATTGCTTGAGGCAGGTCAGCCTGTGCCTCCTAAACGCACCGTGGGGAAATGTGACGCGCGTGATGCTTTTCCCAATAACTTCACTGTTAACGTGACAGATTCTTCCAGCCCTTGACATCCGCTGTTCTTCCACCGGGTTCAGAGTTTGGCGTATAGTGTTATCCTCTGCTTAGTCATGGACTAGAATGACCTTTTCACCGTCCTTGGATACTTTCTAATGTTGGCTGCGTGGCTCAGGTTGCATGTCTTCAGTGTCGCCCTGCGCTGGGCCTTCATTTCTGCCAGCTCTTTAATTATGTAATTGGATTAACAACCCACGCATCAAACAAGCCCTAAAGCTGTTTGTCCTCTTCTATCAAGATGAGATTGATTTGATGGGAAGGTATTCGATAACACATCCCTTTATTTTTGCACTCATCTGTTGGTGGCAGATGGAAGTTGATTAATTTTTAAAATGTTAGTCCCCAAAATAGCCCCTCTGGGTCAAACGTCCACCCACAGGTTACACAAGAGGCAGATATCTCATGCTAGATGGCATTAATAGACGTTTCCTGACTGCTGCCACGCTGATGTTGACATTAAATCAATTATTCATTGCACTCTACAATTGGCTATATCTGATCCAACCCAAGCGATGACATATTAAGGCCGCGTTTTGAACGTGGCCCCAACTTTCAGCCCGTCGGCATCCGGTGCTATGAGTGGTAATGATGTATAGAGACTAATAACTGTATTCCGCTCGTTTTCACGCACTGGGAATCATAGTGTCAATTTAAAGACTTCTATCTCCCCTCTGTTCTGCATTAAAGTCATGACTCATTTCATCAGGCAGTTTTACTGGCTGAGACGGAAGCAGAGAAAACCATTTATTCTGGTGTCGCCCTCAGCGTATAATTCATATCCATTCGCCGGAGGAATGAGTGCGATAATGACAGGAAGTGATTTTGTAGTGCTTTCGTTTTCTTTTTCTTTCTTTTTGTGTAAGGTTGGAAAGAGCATTCGGTTGGTCATCACCACGTGGTTTCTGGGATAAAAGCATATTAAGCAGCGTTTACCTTTGGACGTCAACTTTTACGACAAAGTTTCAAAAATTGCGAGACTGAAATAGTCAAATTACTATGTTAATTAAGTTTCTTTTTCCTTTTTTTTACTATTTGCGTAATTTTGACAAATGTATTGTTAATTTTCGATTGTAATTTTTCTCTGCAAGAAAGGCAGTGCAGAAGATAAAAATATATATATTTTTATCTTCTGCACTGCCTTTCTTGCAGAGGGCTGGTTGATCTTTTTTGGTTTTTCTGTAAATGAAGCGATGAAGCCAGTTATTCCAGAAACTTTTGGACTTGAAGAGGCTTTGATGTCGAACTTAAGCAAAACAGCCTGTTCCCCAAGGATGGTTTAATTGTTCATATTCCTGTCGGATCATTCTTGACAATATGGCGACAGATGGTGAGCGAGAGATCAGTTTAAACCCACACCCCTTTACTTCCAGTCTCCTGAGGAAGCTGTCAGAAAGACCTGGATCATCTCATCAAATGGATTTTGTAATGATGCTCCAATTCCACACACCAAAGTGGAATCAGCAAAAGAGAGTTTGTTTACACACTATATTGTGTTGTCATCGCCCCGGCGTTCAGCATGCGGTTCTGGGGCGGCATCCAAAAAATGATTCACCTGCGCTTTGTGGAAATGGATCCGCTCCGTGGAGGGTTTGCCAGATGTCGTGTTACTTGTCTGTGTAGTTGTCAAATGGAAGAAGGATGTAGAAAGAACAACTAAAAGTGATTGATTTTGTTTTTTTGTGATGGACAGGACGCCTTGTTGAGCTTCAGCGCTCCAGGTCATTCCTATGGGACGTTCTGTAAAGCTTATCTGACCCGAGCCACAGTGTGTGGGCTGAAAGGATTGCTGTTTTAAGAGCACAATCAGGTGCTTCTGTGTGCGATCAGGGTAACGTCACTTCAAAATGTTCTCGAAATGTATTGGTTTTATTTATCTTATTATTTTGACTATTGGTAATGTATTGCTACTGTAGTTTTCTCATAATCTATCTTCTCATTATTGATTTCCCCTAAAATAGACTATTGCTCTCAATCCCTTAATTTGGACTTTATTCTCAAAATATTAGGCTACTCCTTTATTCTTATGATTTTTTATGATTTATGATATTAGCCACTATACTTTTCGAAAATATCGCTCCTTTATTCTCATAAGTTTTATTTTATTCGCAAAATATTACTATCGTCACAATATAACTAAATTATTTTTTGAATTTTGCTCGACAAGATAATATTTCTCTCTCTCTCTATGTGATTATGTGTGTGTGTGTATATAAATATATATATATATATATTTATTTATTTATTTTTCATAATTTTGACTATTCTCAAAATATTGCTCCTTTTTTTTCTCCAAATAAATTTCACTCCTTTATTCTCATAATTTATTCACCATCTATACTATCCTCAAAATATTTCTAATTAATTTTCATAATTTTAAGTATTTACAAAATATTGCTCCATTTCTCAAAATTGTTACCAATTTATTCACATAATTGTAAATTTATTTACAATGTATTACTACTATTCTCAAAATATTACTGCTTTTTCATAAATCTGACTATGCACAAAATACAACTTTTCTCAAAATATCTCATCATTTTAACTTTATACACATAATATTACTGCTATTCTCAAAATATACTTCTTCATAATTTTTTACTATTCACAAAATATTTCTACTTTTCTTAAAATGTTAGTACTTTATTCTCATGCTTAACACTTTATTCTCCAAAATATTTTTATTATTTTTATCTCTACATTTTAAAACCTTTCTGTGTGATGCAATAGATAAATCATTTTTGGTTCCCCAAAAAACCCATTCAGTGTTTGGTGGCTGTAAGAACGTTTTAGCAAACAGTTTTTTTATAGAACTATCATATGCATTTATCTTTACCTTATTTGCTCAATTACCTTCCATACTATTCGCTCAACGATTCATTTTTCCAAACCCCTCCTTTCCTTGACGCTAATCTGTGGTGATTGGTCGATTGATCTCATTTTAATTTCCTCAGTCCTGTAACGCCTGATAAAGCAGTGTTTGTGAGCGCAGTGCTGCTTTGTGTACAGCTTTACCACGGATACCGCTATTTTTACAGCTCCAAAAGCAGCTCCTAGTGGCAAAGAATGAATTTGCATTTTCATTCAGACCAAAACGAGAAGACAAACTAGTGGGCGGGCAATATGCTAATGTTTCACATTGATTTCAACCCGAAAGGCTTGGGATTCGTTTTAAAAATGACTTGTTTCAATGATTCAGTCAACTCTTTCTTTTGAGAGACAATACCTTTATACATGGTGCACTTTCAGATTTAAAACTTCACAGGATGTTTTCAATTCACTTAGAGCTGTGTTACACACTGAATGAAATGCAATTTTCAAAAATCCTTAATAGGGGCACTATGAAAATCTAAAGAACCTTTTTCCACTATGAAGAACCTTTTGTACAATGGATTGATTGAGTGGACATTACAGGTTCTTCTAGGAACCATCATTGGCAATAAAGAAGCTTAATTTTTATGAGTGTGCCCTTGACTTCTAGTGTCAGTGTGTCATTCAGCTGCCCACAGGGCCTTCGAGGAGGCAATATAATGACCCCCATGACAATGCATCCATCTAGACAAGGACAAATTCAGAATAGACAGTGCTGATGGGACCTTGGGTCCTCGGAGGACCTGCCATGAATTTCTCATGTGAATTAAAATAGAAAATACAGGCAAGCTTGAACGTCTCAAGCCTGTTGCCAGGCATTGATGAATTATTCAGCTATAATGGAAAACACACTGTGATCATAGAGCCACATGTGGCCATTTCAAGCAGCAACTACAAATTCTCACTTTGTTTCTGTCTCCGTCTCCTCCTTTCTTTTAAGCTTTCACTTTTTTCCTCTCACACTGGCTCGGCTATATTGGCATCGCAGTGCTTTGTGGGGTGTTTTTTTAATGTTATTTTGACATTGTCATTGTGGGGAGATTTGTCAAGAGGACACAATCAGGTTCTTCATTGTCTGTGTTCGATCAGGGTAACGTAAAATTGCAACACTGTCAGAACTCAAAGCTGTCACGCAAGAAAGGAAGCAAGAGTTGGATGAATTGGGTAATTCATCTATTTTGTTACATGCATGTCATTTCTCAAGTAAGGCCATCTGCGCAGTTTGTTTGCTCTTATAAAAGAAAAATGTGTCCTGATTTTTAATTGAAAAGATCTGTTTTGTCTGTTTGATGCAATATTCAAACCAAAAAGAGCAAACTTTGTTGTAAATACTTATTGTATTCAAATAATATATATATATATATATATATATATATATATATATATATATATATATATATATATATATTTCTTTGCAATATTATTTTCATAAAAAGCAAATTTTCACCCTAAATTCTCATTATGGTAATGTGGAAAATCACATTACTGTAATGCTTAAACTTTTAATATAAAATTTAATAAAATCTGTACACACACACACACACACACACATATATATATATATATATATATATATATATATATATATATATTTAGAAAAATATTATTTAATATTTAATATACTATTATTAAACTTTTTGGTGACCTTGGTATTCTTCTATTAAAGAATTGTAATAATTATTATTTTATTTTCAATTATAATAATTTTTAAAAAATCATATAAACTAACTAAATATATGTAAAAATAAAGAATTATTATTTTCACTTGTTATATGCATCATCGAATGTTATCAGTATGAGAAATTAAGCAGGGCTTGTGGCAAAAATCCCCTAGATATTTAAAATAGATATGAAATGCCCTGTTTTTTTTTTTTTTTTTCTGTTATCCAATGTTATATATTTTAGATTGTAGTGATGGGCTTAATACTTTTGCAGATACTTCAGTTGTGAAATATGAATATTCCCAGCTTCAGAGGGGAGTGTACTTCAACATTTGAAACTAAAATAATGTCAAACTATGTATTTACTGTACAATGCATTCCAGCAGAGCGTTTTATTTTTTGTCTTTGGTTAGTAGTATAGCATAATTGTTATTAGCTTCTCAGTTATTTAGTATTTACAAAATGTGCTGTTACTTTTTTGTGATTTTTTTATAATAAGAAAACACGTCCTTATAGTGTCTTGTTCAGAAATACTGAAAAAAGAGACTGCAGTCCTTTTTGAATTTGCAGAGCTCGCTGGAAAAAAAGCTCGCTGTTCTTTCTTCGTACTTCATATCTCATTTCATCCTCCTTCCTTTCTTCCCTCTTAAGCCTGTTTTCAAAGAGGCCTTAGGATTGTCAGTCATTTGCAGTGGCTCAGCATTAATTCCACCCAAACGCCGGGGCAGTGGCGCTGCTCACACCCACAGGATTTATATGGTGGCAGCCAAAACAAAAAGTTTGAGCTCTCGGGGAATAAGAAGGGAGCACCCGTCACAAGGCTTTCTGAAATTCCTCTCTCCCCAAATCCCCTCTTTCTTCCCATCTTTCCCCAAGCTGGGTTATGTCATGCTGTATAATCTCTCTGAGCATAGTTTCCCCAAATGTAAAGCATTATTGTTCACTTCCATGCACTAGTTTATGGTTTGCTATATCATGAGCCTACAGCATTCGAGCAAAGAATCATTTCATTGGTTGGACCTATTCTTTCTAGAGTTTCTTACTAGATTAGTAGCTATTTCTTATAATAAAATACGATTTGTCTTTGCTGACTTTTATACTGAATTGGCTGAGTGAGTCATTCAATCATTTACTCATAATGATCCAATGACTCATTCATAACTGAAATCTCTCGAATGACTATGCAAAACCATTCGCAATGACAGTGTCACATCTGTCGTAACCTCATTAATCATTCATGCCCCGTTGCATGCTGGGAAGAGGGTGAATGCGAATGAACAGTATTGATATAATATTGTTACTGAGCATTTACTAGACTGCTCATTTAAGCGTAGTTTTATTTTGAACATGATTGCATCTTTTTTATTGTAATTGCGAGTTTATCATTGCGGTAACTCCTGTAACCGCAAAATTCTAATGTGAAATTTGCATTTCTTTGGTTATTTTATAGCATTATTTACAAGAGAGTTCATTTAAGACCGTAAGATTTTGGAGTTATTTACCTGAAATTGAAATTGTTATAGACTTTCCATACAATAAATAGCAACCTATGGATTAAACGGACAAAATCCAAACCATTTCTAGCTACAAGATAAACTAGTTCAGTATTGTGGGTGTTAGAGGACTGCAGCAAAACACCTCCTGATGTGTTTTCTGGGCCAGAAGGGATTGACAATAGCAGGACTGCGATAAATCCCACAAAGCGCGAAAACATTAGCGATGCAGCAGGTTTTACGCGAGGTGCCCCTGCTGCTGGTTAGCCCGCTGTCGTGTGGTCTCTTTGCTAGAGACAGTGTAAGTCTGCCAGCTGTCAGCACTAGGCCCCTGTTGTCTAGCCATTGCAGAGATTAGAGCTGGTTATTGGAAACAGCAAAAGCAGGCGGTGTGCCACAGGATTAAAGAAGACGCTGAAGTAGGCCAGGCTCGCATCCAGAACAAAAATACGGGGGCCACTGTCCCAGAACATTGCCCCGTGTAATAATGTTTAATCCTTCTATTTAACGCCAGCACATGCGTGTCATGCGTGGCATGCTGCTGTTGTGACCAAAGGGGACAAAAACAAGTGTAAGCTCTGTGGTTTTTCCTTCATAAGAGCTTGTATTCATAATTCTAGTTTGACACGGAGTGGGTGGTAAACATCATTACGTTTGGATGCTGCTGGTGTTTTTGCGTTTTCGTCATCGTTGGCAATCAGTTTGACAATTGAGATACGAGATTCTGGGACTATTATCCAGCAAGCTTAGGGAAACTCATTCAAGGTTTGAATTACCTTATTTCTTGTTTAATAAAATCAAGCAGTTATTACTTGCGATGCCTATTTGTTGAACGTCCAGCACACAATTTCTCTATTGAAGACTGTTCCACCCAAAAATTGAAAGGTAATTGATAATAATCATAATTGTGATACTTAATAGATACGCTTTTTCTCATAACTGCAATTTTATACTTTTTCGTATAACTGTGTGACTATTTCTAACAATTGCAACTTTTCATAACATAAATTAAAGCTTTATTTCATGTAATTGTAATTATTTTTCTTCTTGTAATTGGGACTTTTATATCTTACTGTGTGACTATATATCTTGTAAGTGCAATTTTATCTTACAATGTGGCATTCCCAATTCCCATTTGCAACTTTCGCACAATTTCTCATAGTTGCACAATTCTGTTTCATAATTGTGACTTGTTTTCTTGTAGTTGCTAATGACAATTATGACTTTATATTATAATTGCAGTTTTCTTTCTTGAAATTGTAACTTTTTTCTTTTTTTTTTTTTTTTTTTAATCTCACAGTGACGTTCATTTATTTGCAACTTTATTTCCTATCATTGCATCTTTTGTTATTGCAACTTAATCTCACAGTTATTGTTTTTTCGTAATTGGAACTTTATTACTTACAGTCGTAACCTTTTCTTATGATTAGGACTTTATATCGCACAGGCCTAACGTGACAGTATCTCCAGTGTCAATTATCTTTTATCCTTCACTTTAAGGTGAAAACTAATTTTTTTCATCAGCAATCAAAAGCCTGACTATATTGTTTTTCCATGAGGGCTTTTTCCACTTGCGTGTCATAATGGGTGTCCCATGTTTTGTCTGTAACTCAAGCTGAGGCATATGGACCTGTATTTTGCTCTAGTAACTCCAAACTTAACCTCAGGCTCATTATCCCACAACAGCTGCTGGGGTCAATGGTGACCTGGTGTCAAATGGTTGTCACCGTGTTCTCAAATGTATATAAGCCAACTGAATGCAGTGATGAATGTATGGAGTCATGTGATAGTATCTGAAAATTCTCTGACAAAAGCTAAATTTCCATGAGAAGAGTATAAAAACTAGTCAAAGAGAAATTACAACCTCTCTTATAAATACACTCAAGTGAGCCAAGAGTGTGTGCGTTCGATTTGATCAATGTGCATTTTCAGGCTACATCTTTGCCATTCAGTTCTAGAGTTCAGACCTCTCAAGGCAATTGAACTCCACTAGTGTCAGACAGAGATTAGAGCAACCATTGATTTTGAGACACTTTAAAAGCAGTTTATTCTTTGACGGACATTTCAACAGTGAAACCTCGAAACACTCGACACTCTTGAAACGGCAATTTTATAAATGTCGTTCTTTTCTCACTGACAGTTTATGGAGTCCTAGCCTTTTTTAGATGATGCACCATATAAAACACAGTAAGCTGTATACAGAGGTAGTATTTTAGGGCATCACAGGCTCTTCCGAGTGTTCGCAACTAAATTATAGTGCCTTTTTTCTTTTAAGATACTGCTAATGCTTTGTGTTCAAGCTCACTTAGACATATGGTGAATGAGATTAAATACTGTTAATAAGTTCTTGTATTTAATTCATTGAAAAAAGTGTAGATGTAAAAGTTCTTAAGTGTATTTAAAACTGGATTTTACCTCATTTATGTTAGCTTGAATGTACATTTTATGCTTATATTATGCTGTTAGCTTAGCAACATTCTAACTAATAACATGTCGCATTCTGCTGTGAGGAGCACTATTTTGTTGGTGACTATTTAGTGCACTCCTAATTTCTCAAGTATATAATGTTGCATGACAGCTAGGATTATGCCTATGTAGGCAATTTGCTAGTCTTTTAAGACAGAGCTACTATGTCGGAGGAGAATTTGTTGGTTTTATAATTGGTAGGAATGGGGTAAATTACTGAGGTAAAGACTGAGCTTTAGCTTCCACACAGCAGGAGAATAAGAAACAGCTCTCATTGGTGCTTGACTCTAATCTAATAGTGCCTAATTGCTCTCGCTGATTTGCAAGCAGCAAGAACATTGATTAAAGGTGAAGATGTTGCGAAGAGGCAGCAGACGAGTTGCCAACAGCCGGAGGGTCTGATTGTCATTGCAGCTGCTGCAACTAGCAATAAAGGATTGCCAATCTGAACCCAAGATCACGCTCTGACTGAAAGAGCAACTAGCATATCTATTAGCACATTAGCATAGCGGTGCACTAAGATCCTGTGTAAGAAAAATATGTTTCAGATGGTCCCACAGGAGTAAAAATGATCCTAATGTTTTGTGAGGTAGTCTATTTGTATTTGTAGCATAAATGCTAATCCATTCTGGACTTGCTAAACAGGACCAAAGTCATACTTCAAATAATTCAGCAGAATATGTAAATGTATGTGTGTTTTTTGTGAGAATGATTCTGAAATCACTTGATATACATTCATATCCACTCTCACGGAAGGCTAGGCTAACCCGCGCGGCAGTGTCCAGGCAGGCTGAAGTGATTCGTTTTGACAGGGTTAGAATGCCAGCCAGTGAAGGGTGTCTTCTAATCCATTCAAGCCAAAGAGATGACCACAGGACGGCGTGCGTCCAACCTCCGCCATGCGACCTAGCTAGGTTGTGGCCTTCTCCGTCACTGCCCGGAGACATTTCTCATTCAGTACCAGGCTCAATGCATGCCTTTCTTCAGCTCTGTCATCCTTCTAATTAAAAGCTTATGCACCGTCAGTGTTCTAGTTGCCCTAATGGAATCCCTCGTAATTTTATCGCCCTGTGTTTATGTGTAATTGGCCCCAAGAGTCAATTGTGCCAATGAATTGGCAGTTAAGATAAATATCTAAGCATCTCAAGGGGCTACAGTGGAAGGCATCATAATTAGATGTCTCCTTTGTTGCCTGAGTATGGTTGTACTCTTTCATTATCTTATTTTTTTTAAAGTAACTGGAGTAATATGCATCTAAAATAATTATTCTCTGGGTAGTTTGAAAGGGTTTCTCATTTTAAGTAAAAATGTATACTATACTGAGGCTACAATTCACTCAGACTCACCAAAATTGGACAATAGAAGATTGGAAATAGGTTGCCTGGTCTAATTAGTCCTGATTTCTGCTGCGACATTCAGATGGAAGGGTCAGAATTTGACATGAAAGCATGGATCCATCCTGCCTTTTACTAATGGTTCAAGCTGGTGCTGGTGGTTTATGGTGTGAGGGATATTTTCTTGGCACACTTTAGGCAGCTTAGTACCAACTAAGCATCCTTAAAACACCACAAGCTATCTAAATATTATTGCTAAACATTTCTAAAATGTGTAATGTCACAAAGCTCAAATCATCTCAGACTGGGATCTTGAAAATGAAAATGAGTTCACTGTACTCAAATGGCCTCTACGGTGAGTGTGTAGTGACTTTATAGCATACTCACAAGACTGTGTTTCAAGCTAGCGGTCAAATGCGTAGCATCATCGAGTCATGGTGATAAACGTTTGCAGTTTATGACTCCGCTCTTGTGTGTAGTCTCAATCTTCATGCCACTTCTGTAATCCTCTTAATTTATTTCCTCAGCTCTGAGGATCCAGTGACTGGCGGCACTCCTGTCAGTGTTGTGTCACAATTTGGAGGGGCTTACAGAGAGGATGTTAATTTACGGGTACTGCTGGCTGTGCCCAAATGCCAGGGACATGGCTGACCTACTTTACTCTTGCCCTGTCCACATGCATGCTGACTGCAGGGCTGCTAGGACCTGGACTACCCAGTGGAACTCATTAGCCACTGCGTAACTACAAGAGGAACCCATCTTGTGAAATACTGAAGCAGTGGAAGGTCATTTATATTTAGCGAAAAATATTGTGAGGTGTGCATTTTGACATTTTAAAGATGATGCCATAGGCACTAATTATTTTATTTGCTGAAGAGAATAAATCGGGAGATGCTTCAAGTTTGAGCTCTCCAGGATGTCGCTCCACGGTAAATCTGATGAGTCATGCCATAATGGAGTATGACATCCAATTCATTGTAATCTAAGCCACTACTTCTAGTGACTTAGTGAGTTTTGGAAAACCTTAGTATATTCAATGTTTTCTTTGCAAACAGTTGTATATTAAGCTAAATTAAACTATGTTTGAGCAACAGTTCGACTTTCTGGAGTGATACAATAGTAAAAAAAAATCCAACATTTTAGTAATGAATACCTTATATTTTAGACAAAATAATATCTATTACTTCATCTGTTTTTACTCCACTGACGGAAATAAATCAGTAGTCACACATCTCAAAGCAATGCACCTCATTGTGTTTTTGAATGAATCCGCTGAGAAATTTAATGATTCATTAAAAAAGGCAACCACTTGATTCATTCCTAAATAAATCAGTGCTCAAGGAATTGGTTTTAGTGAATGATTCAGTGATTCACACACCAAAGAAAGTTGTTGTGTTGCAGTCCTGAATTTTTTTTTTTTTTTTTTAATGAATCGATCTTAGGAAATTATTCAATGTCCATTTTTCCATGGAATTGCACAGTTCAGAATGTTTTTTTTTTTTTTGCAATTCTGACAAAATTGTAATATAAACAGATATATAAACTCAGAATTGTAATATATAAACTCAGTTATCAGAGAAAAGAAAATCTGAATTGTGAGATTTTCTTTTACATATTGTAAACCTGAAAAAATGATTTGGTTTACATATAGCATTTCTTTGTTCCTTCGTGACTTTTTTCATATTTCACAATAATGACTGTTTTTCTTATGATTGCAAGTCAGCGTCTAATATATCACAATTTTAAGTCTGAATTGAAAGATATTAAGTCAGAAATCAATCTGAATTTTCTTTGTTTACATTTTATTCTTAGTTTATATCCCCAGAATTCTGAGTTTAGATCTCAGAATTCTAATTTTGTCTCGCAATTCTGATTTTTTCCTTAGAATTCTGAGTTTACATCTCTCAATTCTTTTTGTTTCTGCTGTGCAACAAAAATCCTAAACGAATGTGTTTTTAAACCTGACCTTTTAATATAAACAGCAAAATAAATATGCCTGCGATTGTGCGGAAGGCCAATTTAATCTCTAATAGTACAGGCAAATGGGCCTTTAATGCCAAAATCGTTAGACTCCATCTGAAAGCTGAACTTTAGTACTGCTGCATATTGAAGACTTTCATTTATAATTGTAGAAATGAGTCAGACGTGACCTGAGGGGCTGTGAGTCAGACAAAACTGTGTGCACGGTGAGCCTTACGCCATTGGTTTCTCTCCTCAGTCACATTCGTGTGACTTTTTTTGGCCAACAGCCATTGTTTTCAATGTCATTATCAACATCCTGTGGAGAAACTGTGCTCACCGTATGTCGATGGAAATTGGCTGTAACTAGCGTTCGTTGAATAGTAATGAAACCAAATGGCTTCTTCCACGAAAGCTGGATGTTTTTTCCCAAGGTCGAGGCACTTTAGCCTTCATTACATACTTAAAAAAACCAATTGGAGTGAAATTCAGACCCAACACAAACCACAAAAAATCCTCTTTGTGGCCTTAAAAATTTGGAATCTGAATATGATATAAAGATATTTAACCTATTTGAAATATGTATATCTTAATACTAATAATATTGTTTAATAAGAAAAAATGACTGTGGGTGGTAATCCATCCTTGGCTTGGCTACGTCAATTCAAAGTAGCTTTGATGAGGGAAAACGACACCATGAAGACGACGCCAGCAGTGGTTGCCTGTTTAGGTTTCCCTGTCTTGATCACCACATTCAGTTAGTATCAAGCCTATCTTTTGACCTAATTATCTCGTTCCCTCACCGTAGTTGGAGACAAGGATCAGGTCATCAAACCCAACTCTCTGAGTGAAGATAAAACCTGGTATTAAGCGCCATGCCAAGCAGCTGTCAAGTAGAGCATCAGTCAATTTATTCACAGGATTGTGAGCCAATAAAAGAGCGAATGTTCAATGCTCAAGTATTGAACATTCCAGCAATCCAACAAGATCGATCATCTTGTTGGAGTTGGTCCATCAGAGAGCCACGGTCAGTCTCTTTGTGATGTTCATGAACCATGATAATCTGAATAATTTATCGCATCAGGAAACTGAGCAATGACATTTGTTGCTAGCATAGAGGGCCTTTCTGTTCTCACCTGTATCAAATATGCATGTTAAACAAGTCGTGTTCCCAGGCTGCGCTCAGCCATTGCCATTCTACCCTGAAACACAACTGACACTCTATCCCCTCAAGAGTTGTGTGTGATTGTCCTGCGCCGCGTCTACAATAGCATGTCATCTCTCATTAGCTTTCAGCTGATTAGCATGCCTGTTCATGAACCAGATCAGGTGAAGCTTCGTCAATGTTTTTAACCTTCTTTTATTGAAGGTGGTAGGATTTTCTTCTTCAAATCCTATTAATGTGCGAGAGAACTAGAACTAGAAGAGCTGCACAATTTGGCGAAAAAATTTGCTTTTCCCCCATCTTTAAATGATACATTTCTATCAGGATTCTAAGTGGTTTTGAGATAATTATAATAAATAGAACCTTTTTGTTTGTTTGTTTTAAATAAAAATTCCAAAAATGTAGGCTACACAACTTTACGTAAAAAAAAATAAGTCACGTAATGTAGAATAAGAACATGTGAATAACTCCATTTTGAAAAAGAATGTCATATAGAACATTAGAATTCCTAGGTGATGATAAAAAAAAAAAATTTTTTTTTTGCTATATGCTTGTTTGTTGGGCTGCACAATTTTACACCAAACTTTGTGATTTTTATATCAATATGACAATAAAACTGTATTATTATTACTGAATATAAAAATTAATGAAAAGCTGTAATGTTTTACTGTAAAATAAAATATTATTACTGTTCTAATATTTTTCTGTAAAATAAACAAATTAATACTGTTATAGAATAAAATTTTAAACTGTTAATACTATTGTAACATTTCTCTGTTAAAAATTCAAGTGAAAAAACTGAGTAATTTTTATTAAAATGTAATTGCTGTTATTGAATAAATTTATCAAACAAATAAGGAATATTGCTATAATATTTCACTCTAAAATAAAAAATATAACAGTATATTACAGTATAGCTGTCTTAATTTCTTAATTTTCAAATATTAAAACTGAAACAGGCAGTGTGCACGTCTTTGTGATTTAATAACCGCACTAAGCCATATTGTTATTTTGATGTATTGTTTAGAGTGTACATTTTCATCCTTTGTTTAATTTAATTGCGTTACAATCTCACCTTATGACTTTAAATGACTTTTTGGTCTTATGTTTACAAGCCTTTATGACTTTCAAATTTAAGTCAATGGGGTCCACTATCTGGAACAATAAAACAACAACAACACATTAACACTTTTTCAGGATCTAGAATTTTATGTTCCTCAGACGTATGAAAGTTGTTCAGGTTTGGAACAACATGAGGGTCAATTCTGCTCAAATCTGTCCTTTTACTTTTCTCAGAATGGCTTCTATACTCTTTTAAAAAAGACGTAATCGTTTGTTCTTCACACAGTCAGCATTTCGCAGTCCCTGCTCCTTGTTCGTCATCTCCTTGAACTCCCAAACGTCTGTCGAATCCGAGAACGTCCCTGGTCTCAGATGGCTTCTGTTCTCCAGCAGTACGCCGATGCGCTTGTCAGCTTTAGTTTGGCCAAGGTTACAGTTGCCTCTGTGAAGTACGAGGTCCCCTTGAGACGTCACCTCCAAAGATTCGACTTTCACCCTGAGCATGCGTCATTTGCCCCTTCTTCCTCCCCGGTCTGACTGTTGGGTTTCCTCGAGCTGCAGATGATAGATGTGCTTGCGGAACAACAGGAGACAGAATGAGGAGGATACGTACGGTTATGTAAAGAGATGTGTGGGCAGCATTTGAAATCGATGTGAGTTGAAGAGTGCCATCAGCAGCACTAAACAAGTGCAGATCCAGCGGTGATATATTGGAAAGTTGACGCCTCCACACACTTCCCTTCAGCTCATGACCCCCTCCATGAGTTCTTGCAGTTTTTTCCCTTTCTAGTGTGGATTCATTATTCCTTTTAATGTGCTTTCTCTCTAATTAAGGTACTAGGCTGCCTTAATTGCTCCCGGTCTGTATCATCTGTTTAAGAGTTTTTCTTTCCTTTTTTTTTTCAACCCAGATAGACTTTTCTCTCTGATGTTTGTGCGATATCAGTCTGTGCTTATGCTGCTATTTTTTCCATTCTCATCATTAAACCTGGTCTTGTTTATGTAGGACAATATCCCGGATTTGACAGCAACATCAAGCACCACCTAGTTAAGTGTTTTTCGCACTCAAAAGCATGCTCTAAATAGTATGATGTTAAGGACGCATTGATTTTAGGATTCTTATGATTGCATAATATGACTAACACTATAAATGGCTAAGTAGACAAAATGGTAAGTGACATTTAAAAAAAGTCACACTTAAAAATGTATGAGTAAAACTACTTTTATAATGCCTAATACATAAAGGTTTTCAGTGTAGTGTTACCAAAATATAAAACTAGTATTATTTATAAATTATTATAGAATTTCTAATGTTATTGTATAGTACAGTATATTGTTATAAATCAGGTAAAATAAGTCATATATATATATATATATATATATATATATATATATATATATATATATATGCCCCTGTTACACTTAATGTTGTCACATCTTCCTATTTAAATATTACATAAAATGAGAACAAAAATAATTCTATTTTGTATTTTATTAATATTTTTTTTATTTATTTTACTTAATATTTGTAATAATAATTAGAAATTTCAAAGTGATTGTATGCATTTTTATATTTTTTCTGAAATAGTAACTAAAGGCAGTAACAATTTTTGGGGAATAAATTGCAATAGTTTCATTAGTTAACATGAACTAAGAACAAACAAGAATCTACATCTACAGCCTTTATTAATCTTAGTTAATATTAATTTCAACATTTACTAATGCATTGTTAAAATCAAACGTTTGTTAACATTCATTAAGCTCTGTGAACTGACATGAACTAACAATGAACCACTGTATTTGTATTAACTGATGCAAACAAAGATGAATAAATACTGATTTTGTTTGTTCATGTTAGCTGACACATTAAATGACACCTTATTGTAAAATGCTACCAAAATTTTTTATTTGTGAAGTCATTTTTATTGTATTTTCGGGTCATCGTCATAAAAGCTCTGTAAACACTGCCATAGACACAAAGATAGAGCTTTCATTTCATCATGCTGAATGCTAAAACAATTATCACGTTTTCAGACTGTTTCGAGTTTTATTTTGACGTGACACAAAGTAGTGGTATCTAAGTGGGAAAGCTGTTTACTTTTTTATAATTAGTCAATAATGCCATAATTTTCTTCATTTAGACTGAGAGCTCGCACAAAACCGGAAAAAAAAAAAACTCCCAAAAAGGAGGCGGGATTTTTCACACAAACCAATCATATTCAGTCTTAAAGGTGCTGTATTTTACTTTTTAACTCTACTAAAGCATAGAAATACATTAATAAATACCATAATATATTTAAGAAGCATGCTAATTTAACATAATAGTTTTTCGGAAAAACAATGATACAGACAGTTATTCTCTGTTGAAAATGTCTGTCCTGGACCGGAACGTCGGTCTCTGTTTTGGTTTGTGAAACCCGTCCACTGACCGTTTACCCAAATGTGTTTAGGCACCCTGGGTTGTCAGTTGGTGGAAAACGTATTTAATTTAATTCCTAATTAAATGCTCTCATTCCTGTTGTTGTCGTCGTCAATCTGGCAACCTGCATGTGTATTCCAATCTGAGAAAGAGCGGCCGAGTAAAGAAAACCCTCTCCAATATTTTTAATTTGGACTGCAATGCCTAGTTCAACCACTTGGTGTCCATCCTACATACAGCACCTTTAACCAACCATAACCAATTATAGCGTGATGGAGGCATTGCCTCCTCTCACTTGACTTTCCCCCATTCATTCTCAATTACAACCCAGAAAAGTCACTGCATGCTAAGGGCTCTCTGCTGAAAGTCTATGGACTGAAGGGAGACAAGCCTCCACTGTAACTTCACCTGCGGGTGTCGCTGTTGGACAGTGATACTTTATAAAAACGAGTGACTTTTAGACTTTGATGCCATATTTAGTACTTTTTGCGATTTATTTTTGTAATATCGATTACTGCCTCCCTTGTTTTTTTCCCTTTCTCAATCTGTTTTTAGAACATTAATCTTATTTTGCATTGATTTTTTTATGTTTAACCAGCCTTACAACAGCTGTTCCTGGAAAATAAACACTAATTGCTTGATCTTGCCCTTCACGTATCTACTAACAGCTGTTGTGTAATTCTCAGGTGACAAGCTACCTTGCTGAGGTGAACAACAGAGCAAAGAGTTAGCCGTGTCTCTCATTTACTCCTGACAACTTTCAGGTCGAGGTCAGCTCCATCTAAATTCCAATGCAGGGGAAGCTCAATTTGAGTTACATTCATTTTAGACACAATTTTAATCCCCCTCATGTAGCTCCAAAACCCTATTAGCACACAAAAAATTTTTTTAAATGTATTTTTCTCTTCTTATTTTTTCTGTCCATACAATAGAAGTCGGTTGAGACCAGTGTTTTGGACTACATTTATTCTGATTATGTGGACAACAACAGTTAAATGGCAGAATTGCCATTTCTGGGTAAAACAGCCCATTAAGGAGGTAATATGTTTTGAAATGTATGTGTAACTATGCAGTGGTAAACGTACAGTATTTTCATTCAGTTTGGAGTTATTGCACATCTGCATGGACATATATATTCGTATGAGAAAACTTTCCTGAAGACAATTAAATTTAATGAGCAGTTGAAATATGCTTTGTTGACATCTCATGAGGGGGAGAGACTGTAGGGGTGGAAAGAAAAGTGGCAGGGTATTAATCATTGTTTATTATTAGTATTCATGGTTTTCTGACTTAATGACCCGTGACACAAGCTTTGACATCTGAGTCATAGTCAGGTGTAGTTTTCTATTCACCTCACGCTGCTGATCGACTTATAGCGATCCTGTGCTCTCCTGTGTTTGTTGTTTGAAGTAGTGGTCTGTGCTGATTGGACAGCTTCATGATGTCAGCTGATATGGGCTTGAACCTGGGGCTGGTCATGTGTTTGGGTTACCAGAGATGATGGGGGAGGGGAGAAGAAGGATTGTGCCGTGGTACATTTGTAATTTCACTTTTCAATAACAACCTGGTATTCTGGGAATGGACTATTAAACTCACTATGTTTAACTGTATGACCAGAGTGGGCCTGAATATTCATGTAAAAATGCACTGACTGGGCTGTCTTCCACTGCACATTTGTAATTTGTACATTTTATCTAAGGTTTTTTTTTTTCAGTCTTTTGAAAAAATGCTAACTCACATAAACCAACCATGATCTTAAGTCATTTTGCCTAGCTCAAAGCTGGATACAGTTAATTTATTCCTTGGCTTATAAAGATAAAGAATTCATGATCCTAAAGAGGGCATTAAGTCTTCTGAGATTTCAGCCTGTTCATGTGTAAAGTGTGTATGACATATTAAAGGGTTAGTTCACCCAAAATCCCAAAATTGTAAATTCTGTCATTAATTACTCAGCCTCATACCAAACCCGTAAGACCTTTGTTCATTTTCAGTTCATTTTTCTTTTGATGAATTCTGAGAGCTCTCTGACCCTCAACGATAAGCTGTGGTTAATCAATACTTGTTTTTTGTGTTTCTAGGTGTGAGGTGCAGTGATTTGGCCCCAGTAAGGTAGGGAAGGGGCATGGCGGGTTGTCCACGCCTGAGCTTACCGGGGCTGTTTGTGCTCCTAATCACTGCATCCCTAACACATGGCCAAAGCTGCCCACAGCGCTGTGACTGTATCCCTCATCAGAGAGCCGTGATGTGCCAGAACAAGCGTCTGGGCTCTATTCCTGGAGGCATCCCTACTGACACACGGCTGCTGGATCTGAGTGGCAACAGTTTGCGCTGGGTGGAATACAATGACTTGGCGACTCTCTCGAAACTTGAAGAATTGGACTTGAGCGAGAATCTCATCAGCGTGTTGGAGCCCAACGCCTTCTCCAGCTTGCTCAACCTGAGAGTGTTGCGTCTACGAGCCAACCAGCTTAAACTCGTGCCCATGGGTGCCTTTTCACGTCTCACCAACCTCACCACTCTGGATCTAAGTGGGAATAAACTGGTCATCCTGTTAGACTTCACCTTCCAGGACTTGAAGAACCTCCGCAATTTGGAGGTTGGTGACAACGACCTGGTGTACATTTCAAACAAGGCTTTCCTAGGACTGGTGGGGCTCCGGGAGCTAACCATTGAGAGGTGCAATCTGACCTCTATAACTGGACAGTCTCTTTCCTACCTTCGCGGCTTGGTGACTCTTCGATTACGCTACCTCAGTATCCCTTCGTTGGAAGAGCAGAACTTTCATAAACTAGGTGGACTGCGGGGTCTTGAGATTGACCACTGGCCCTTCCTTGAGTACATCTCTCCACACAGCTTCCAAGGTCTCAACCTTTCTTGGCTCTCGATTACCAACACCAACATTTCCACCGTGCCTACAGGAGCCCTTCGCAACCTAATTCACTTGGCAAGCCTCAACCTGTCTTACAACCCCATCTCAGTTCTTGAGTCCTGGGCATTGCGGGATCTTATCCGCTTGAAGGAACTGCACCTAGTTGGTACAAACCTGATATCAGTGCAACCCTACGGTCTTGGAGGCCTGCAACAGATACGATTGCTCAACTTGTCAAACAATGGATTAGTGACCCTAGAGGAGGGATCCTTCCACTCGGTCAACACGCTGGAGACATTGCGTGTAGATGGCAACCCTCTGTCCTGCGATTGCCGCCTACTGTGGATCCTGCAGCGCCGGAAGACCCTCAACTTTGACAGAAAGTCACCAGTTTGCGCCACACCCGTGGAACTGAGAGGAAAAGCACTCAGTACCTTCTCGGACTCTGCACTCTTTGACCATTTCACCTGTAAACGGCCTAAAATTCGAAACCGCAAACTGCAACAGCTGACGGCACGTGAAGGCCAAGTGGTGTCATTTGTATGTCAAGCACAAGGAGACCCAACTCCGGTCATCTTTTGGATTTCACCTCAGCGCCGACGTATCACAACCAAGAGCACTGGGCGGGTAATTGTCCTACCTGAAGGTACGCTGGAGATCCGTTACGCCCAGGTTACAGATAGTGGGACTTATATCTGCATCGCAAGCAATGCTGGTGGCAACGACACCTACTTTGCCACCCTAACAGTCAGTGGATTGCCATTGGATGGTGCTTTGGCAGCCAATCGCACCTACTATGTGGGAGATCTAAATGACACGAACTTAAACGACACACGTGTCTTCCTAAAATTCACATTGGATCTCAAGACCATCCTGGTGTCCACCGCAATGGGCTGCATCATGTTTTTGGGTGTTGTGCTTTTCTGTTTCATTCTCTTATTTGTGTGGAGCCGAGGACGAGGTCAGCACAAGAACAATTTCTCAGTTGAGTATTCATTCAGAAAGGTAGATGGTCCCGCTGCCAGTGGGGGTCAAGGAGGGGCACGAAAGTTCAACATGAAGATGATATAAAATGGGCATACTATCAGTTTAAAGGAGTTAAACGCACATTATTGTTATTTCAAACTGAAATACATTTCTACTACGAGTCCTGCATATGACACAGTGGGTTTTAATGGGAGCAATGAATATTGTAGTCGCTGAGGGGTGCTTTCCATCAACAGTTATTTATAATCTGACCTTACTTTTGGTGTCTTGGGATATTTTACATATTTATTAAGACATTTATGATGAATTACATACTTGCCGCTGGCATTAGGTACCCATTTTAAACTTTCTCATCTGAGAAGGCCAAGCTTGTAGTGATATATAATGACCATTAAAAATACTCCCAAGCAATTTCCCACAGAACGTGTCATTCTAAAAAGTTCAGTTATGCTCTTAATATTATGGAGATTGTTGTGAGAAAAGTCCCGAATGATTTAGAATATAATTATTTAAAGAGGTGCTTTCTGCTTGCCAAGAAATTGCCAATGCCCTCAAAAGTAAAAAAATTGAACATTATTGCATTTTGCAAGGCAATTTAATTTTTAAGCTCAGTAGTTTGTAGGCAATAAAGTGGGCATACACTTCACACTGCCAATTTAACAAGGATTTGTTGTTGGATTAGCCCCAAATCTTAGCCTGGGAACCACTTTGTTGGAAACAAGAGATGCTAGAAGACTGTTTAAAAAGTTAAAACTGTTTAATTATATCTTACTTAAAAAGTTAGTTGATTAAGTTTGCTATGGATAATAAGGCTACCGAGTGCTTCTATATTACACTGCCACCTACTTCTGAGTCATGCCTGAATAAAATTAAACACACACACACACGCATAAAAGGTACTGTAGTAACAATTGAAAAGCACATTGTCTTTATAAAAACATTACATATTTATCAGCTAAATACCAATAGCCTCAGTATCTAGACTGAGTTTAAGACATTTTGTATCTTATTGTATATATGTATATATATGGCTGTTTTGTGTGTTCATTATGGTGCCCTGTTCTCATTTTAAGTAAATTAATGTGAAATATTTTTATTTAATATAAAATGTTCTTAATGAAAGATAATGTGTGAAAACTCTTAAAGAGTTACTGCTTTAAAAAAAAAAAAAAAAAAAAACTTTCTTAGCATTTGATTGCAGGTGACTTTCAGTTGTTGTACTGTATGTCTTTATGCCTCTTCTATGTAAGTGTAAGTGTGTTTAAAAGGGAATGTCAGTCCCAAAACTTATTTTATGTTCATTTGCATGAGTATACAGTCAAAGATAGCTTTTTATGCACAGGCCACTGATCTTTTGATCCATCCAGGAGTTCTTAAGCTTGCATTGTCTGTTTATAAATAGCATTTATGATGAGTTAGACCTTGCTCAAGTGCTGCCGCTTAAAATGAAAGAGGAAGGGACTTTACAAAGCTGTTCTGCTGCCCCCTAATGTTAAAATACGACCGTTTAAAGAACAGGGTATCAGTCACAACCTTATTGCCTTCTACTGGTCAATCTGTAAGCTTAAATTAATTCGATTACGAGCTGTTTTGTTTAAACACATAAAACACAGCGCCCTGTACTGTCTTATTTTAAGCAGCATTGTATGTACTTTGCAAACTGCCAGAATTTGTCAATAATTACTGTAAAAACGGATTAAAATAAGCTTTTTGATATTTTTGTAAAAAGTCATTTTACAGTTTTATTTATTGTCATTTAAATAAATGGGTATCCACTGCATTTTTATGTTCTGGATAGATTTATTCTTATTTAATATGTTAAGAATAATGTTCTTATATTATACCAATGAAAAAAAAATGCTGTTTATAAAAGCATTTATCTGTGTTTGAAATTCTTCTTTTTCAGATTTTTCATGTCATCATAAAGTAATATTATATATGAATGTTTTCGACTGATGGTTTATGTAATGCAATGCAATGCATATATAACATCTAATGGTTCTCAACTTTATTTTTTATTTTTGCAAATGCCAAGATGTTGTTCAAAATAAACAATTCACTGCATTTTTTTTTTTTTTTTTTTTTGAAAAACTGACAGTTTACTTTTTATTTTTAAAACCAGAACAATAAAACCCAATCCGAGGAGAACAGCAGGCGAATAATGTCAGATGAACACTCAACTTCAGGTTTCACAAACTTTAAATGAAATGACAGCTGAGCAATTGTCGGCCATAAGCATCTGGTACAGTCATGTATGCACAAGAAAATGTCAATTATTTTCTTGTCATGACACTTTTCTACTCATCCCATCTGCTTTATAAAACAAAACAGAGTCGTGTTTCCTGAAAGAAGTAAAAAGCACCGATATGAAGGCAAATAATGGTGCACTTATAAAAAAAAGTTATTGAAAACAAATGTAAAATATTTAATTACATGACCTTCTGACCTTGCTTCTAAATGAACGATATCACAGGTAAGTACAGCATTTTCACACAACAACCCTCTTATTTACATATAAACAAAATAAAAACAAGTTCAATCGTAATACAAAATGGGAGTGGGTTTTGATGTCTTCAAGATCTAGTCGCCTGTGGCCAGGTATTTAGTTCTAAACAGTCTATGAATAAACTGAAAAAGAGAAGTGTTGTGTTTCACTTTCACACCAAAGATGCACGATCTCTATCACTGCAATACTAATATGCATTTACCCATTACAGAGATTAGCACTCTGTACAAAACCAGATAATGATCTCTGCAGGTATTGTGTTTTCCATTGAGTTTCCATTTTTATTATGCATATACATCGTTGTTGTGACGGATGTTTTCTTGAGGGAAGTACTGAATCATTGTTACGCCTACAAATTGTCTAGTACCGTTTCTGTCTGGAATATTCATCTTTTTCACCTTCATCATTGTGCTTTTGCTAAACTATGATATCACAGCATGAAGTCTGTGCATTTGGGGCAAGCAGTGACTCAGACTGAAAGAAAAATGTGCGATTGATGAATCAATGCTGTCATTAAGGAAGGATGTTTAAGAATGTGGCGTATATGTTTTTGAGCAATCAATTCTTCTGTAGTTGGCATAGCTAGGCTAGGCTAGGTTTCTTTAAATCAGTGTGGATAAAATATAACAATGCCACTGTTTATATCTTTGATAAATGACTTAAAAGAGATGATAAACAGTGTGATTAATGAATCAAGACTGTGTTGAAAAATGCAGCATAACTTTTGTTAGTGTTAGCATAGCTAGGCTAAGTTTCTTTAAACTAGTCTGTTTATAGGCTACAATATGACACTTATATCTTTGATAAATGATAGAAAAGAGTGACAAAGACTAAAATATGAGAAAAGATGTGGTATTTGACCACAAAATCACTGGATCGATCCGGTCAGAATCCAAACTTATAAAGCTGTGTCATGTCATTTGTTACGATTAGCAGCTCTGTTAGCTTGTAGCTTATGCTAACAGCAGAACATAATATTGGCTCAAAAAACTGGCCAAAATAGATCTTAAAAAATGATAAACACAAGAAAACAACTAGATCTTGTGCTAGAGGATGTGGTTCGCAGATGTAAAAGACAAAGACAATATACTTTTAACTTCCTATTTCGTTGTTGTACTTCTCACCCTTCATCTCTCAGGTGGTTACAGCAGGAAAAAAAAGAAATGAGCAACTAAAGCCAGAGCCAAATGTATGCTTGTCCAGTTTTTAACAATAAAAATGATAAAAGCAACTTTGGTTAAAGAAGCATTTTCAGAGTTATGCAAGATTCCTTTGAGTTCGGCTTGTTATGCAAGTCACTGAATCACTCGCTTGCCTTTAGTGGTAACTAGCATACTGCTGCTTGGTCTCCACACATTGTGCAGTGTGTTTGCGGTGTATATGCTGTTGACATCGAGACTGATCATGAACGGTGACTAATAAGTGCTGAGAAACCCCCACTCCACCTTTCCCACTCCTACATGCCACTGAAACTTTACTTGCAGCCCCCTTTCACACTAACAAACCACAGCAGTCCCGTGAAGTCCTTCAACCAGTCACCAAAAGCAAGCAGAACAACTCAGACACACTTCCAGTCCCACAGCTGTAAGTGGAGGTGAAAACACTCTCAAGATAAAAGTAATACTGCGCATTATCATAATAAAACTCTGTGTGACTGAACTATACTATGCTGTGAATGATAAAATAACAGTCAAAAAGCTGAGATTTTTATTTGCACTTTATTGTAAAAATTATATCATTCTGAAGACCATACAACTTAATGCAGATGAACAAAAGACTGAAATAAAAGTAAATCTTTTTTAAAAATACATGTGATTTAAGTACTCGTGTAGCTTAGCTGTGACACTAGCAACACCATAATCACAAGTTCAATAATACATGACAAAAAGTAGCAAAAAAAAATTTGTTAAATGCATATATGCAAAATAAGCAAGTTTTGCTGGTTTTTTTGAGCATTCAGTCCATATTTTAGATACTTGTCTCTAAAAGCGGACCTTGTTTGTGCATTTTTTGAAAACCGTATGCTGTGAATTGAACAAGAGTTCATCATCATCAAAGATCAGCGCTGGGTAATTATTTACAAAACACATTGTGCAGTTAAAAAGAAATCATGAGATTGAATTAAAACTATTTTACAGCAGGTATACTCTGTGAAGGCACTGTATGTTCATGTCTTGCACTGGGTCATAATATACAGTTTGAATTTCTTGAAAAGTCTTTGCAGAAAACACAGGCCACTTATTGTGTGATCACCGCTTGAACTTTCGAGTAGCAAGCAAACAATTGTTTCCACAGATGTCACAGATGACCTTACTTTGTGCATGAACGCCTTTCCAAACACAGGTGCTATATAAACAAGTCACATGACAAGACAAGAATAAAAGTACAAACATGCCGCCTTCACCATCTGGATCAAGGGATTCCAGAAAGATCCTCTTCAGACTCTTTGAGGTGAGGTGATTTTCCCTAAAATCTCATTTGTTTTCATTTGCATGCATCTGATTGCTGGTTAACAAGTTACCGTTTACGGCATCTCAGACGCACATATTCACATTTTGAAAGTATCTGGCATTCGTATTAGTTTGCAACTACAATATTTTAGCATGTGTGCAAATCCAACTCCTTTTTCAGTTCTGCCTTTTGTTTTGTTTTTAATTAATTTTCTCAATAGCCGCTTTGAGGTCTCAAAAGTAACCATTCCGTAGCTCAAATTAGTAATACGATGCTTTATTAATATGGAACGCGTGAAAAGATCAAATGTATAGTTTGATTGCAACGTCAGTTGCTTAAAGCATCGGGCATATGTTTAAATGTCAGTCTGACTCCAGAGGCGAAATTAAATCAGACATAGGTTATATTCTGAATAAAACTAGCTAGCTAGCATTCCTTTAGATCAAACAACGGATCATGACTATAGCAACACCAAAGATCAATTTTCAGGGAATGCATGAATTATAAAATGTGAATGCAATGCTTTTGGATAAAAGCATCTGCCTAATACACAAATTTAAATGTATACACAAATGCATTCACAAAATAAGTGATTGTGAAAGTTATGGCTGAGTAAATGGTTCTTGTCCAACTTTGGTCAATTCCTTTTTCAATTCCTAAAATTCTGTTCTCTTTCCCTTCCCCCCTACTTTCCCGGCTATATTAAAGTTAAAACGAAGATATGTAAACACATATGCATTTTTTCCCAATTCATGTTTGCCACTTTAAACCTCAATGATGGAAATATTGACTCTATAAATGTATCTCGGAAACATAATCTAAATATGTGACCTTTTGATCAAAGAAATATTTTTTTATCATGATGGTTTGCCACCAACTTCCTGGAATATAGCCAATGTTCAGTTATCAAAAATGAGTAGGATGACTCATAACTACCGAGTCAAAGCTAGATTTCAATCTGATATGTATGTTGGATTTGGAGATGCGGATTTAGCCCTGCTATCTTTGCGCTGAGAGTTTTGCGTCTTCAGTCGTAGTTTATGGGGCAGGGCGGTGCTGGAATCCGCTGGCACCTGCTGCTCGCCCTCCTCGTCCGACAAGATCCTCTGATTCCCAGGCTGGGACAGCAGGGGCCGTCCTGCCCAAGGAGCTGCTGCTGGGGCGAGGTGTGGAGGCAAGAGTAAAGGTGAGGCTGTAGAAGAATGGAGACTGGGGAAGTCTAGGAGATATGGGTGGTTTCTTCGTATGGCCATGGGATGGGTAGGCAGGAACGCCGACCCGGGATGGGTGCCAAGACAGAGGGGTGCTTGTTGGCTCCCCGATAGATGAGAACCCTCTCTATCTTGCCGTCTACTCCAGTAGAGGTCTTTGTCTGGGCAAGAAATCAAAGGTTGCGGCGCCAAAGCGTGAAGCTGAGACAGAGCCCTATGAGATGGGGAATAGGGCGTCCCAGGGTTAAGCAAACCGCATCGAAGCTTCAAAGCCAACAGCTCGGCTCGCAGGCGAGCGTTTTCCTCACTCAACGAAACCAATCGAGTCTCCAACACGTAGTCGCTGACCCTTCGTTTCTCTCGCGAGCGCTTCGCCGCTTCATTGTTCTTGCGGCGTTTCTCCCAGTAGGTTGCGTCTTTCTTTTCTTCAGGTATGAATTCCCGTTTGCGACGCGATCCCAGTCCTCTTGGAGAGAGCTCTTCGGCTTCTCCCTCAGTTTCCCACATCACCCGCGAGAAAGCGGACTCCATTTTCACCAGGTGTGTCTTTTCGGATTGGTTTCGCTCTAGATGCGCCTGTTCTCTTTCTGTGTGGGGCGTCTGCAGCTACTCAGATGTTAGTGCCTCTTCTCAGTCATACTGCAGCCAGGAGCTTTACCTATAACGAAAGAGCACAGTTATTTCCATTGCAGGTGGTCTTGTTGATGTGTCAGATTTCACCAGGCAGTCATCGATGCAAAGTTTTGAGCGTCATAGCAAAGCAATTCCTGCTGAACACGTTGACCTTTGCCTGATAAGTACCAGCTTGGTTACAGGTGCCTCACGTCTGAACCTAAAACTCTGTAATGTTCTTGTCATTAAGGGTGTAGATGAGGTAATGCATCAAAAATCCCCCTGTGGTCGCTGCTGTTGTTGTTGATGCTGTTGCACTTGTCAGTTAAACAGCTACGCTGTTGTTCTAACTAACATGAAAAAGTATTAACAATTGTTGTAGATTATTACTAATACCTTAAGAGACTCTACATCAAGGACTTTCTTCCAGGTCTGTGCTTCAGCTGTCTGTCTGTTCCCAATACTGTTGATAGTTTAAAAAATGCTTGAGCAATGCTAATAGCAGCAGCCCTTGTGAAGTGACTATAAAGTGTTAATCAATACTGGAGGTGTGTGAGCATCCTGAACATGAATACGACCACTGGGGTGATTCAGAGTGGGTGGGAACCCAAGTCTTCCCAACGGGGGTTCCAAAGCCCCCACACTGTCTGATGGGCCGGCGTGTTGTGGGTTACCAGTGGAAGAATGGTTGATCGTGAAGGACAGAGAGAGATCTAGTGAGAGCAAACACTATGCTAACAACTGTACAGACCTACTTCCCTTCTGATGTCACTGACACATTGTATTCTGTCTCTACACTGACACTTATAACTGGTAATTTTAGCTTCCTTTCCAGACAAAAGGTCAGATAAAAACAATTTCCTTCCACACGATCGTATGCATCTCATGTATACGTTTTCTAAAGAGCAAGAGAAAAGTCAAACCTGGTGATGTAAACACAACATCTGGACACTTGAGTCACATGTTACAAATGTCTGAATGCCATTGCAATAGATAACACAATATCAAAGGGAGTGTCGTCTGCAACATTTATATACTAAGGTTCACATTCTAGGGTTTCTGTTTTGAAAAATATATTAAAAATAATGTTATTTTTTTTCAAACAGAAACCCTAGAATGTGAACGTTGATTGATGTTTTGATTATGTTGTAACTTAAACCAATAATCAACTCATTGTGTGAGTAGTTTCAATTAAAACTATGTAGTTTCATTTACAGTTTAGTTTAAGTTGTAGCCATTTAGTTTAGTTTTTATTATTTTTATGCACTTTTATTTCAGCTTAATTTTAGTTATTTTGCTAGAAACTATAAAAAGTTTACTATATCTATATCTATATATATATATATATATATATATATATATATATATATATATATGTGTGTGTATATATATATATATATATATATATATATATATATATATATATATATATATATATGTGTGTATATATATATATATATATATATATATATATATATATGTGTGTATATATATATATATATATATATATATATATATAATTTTTTTTTTTCAGGTTATGTTTATTTTAGTATCTAGTAACAAAAATATTTATTAATTTTTAATTTTAGTTAAATATAATAACCCTGCTATATGGAATGCAAAATCCATACATTGTTTAAGTGTAGATCAACTTTTAAAAATATTTAGCATCCACTGAATGCATATGATCAAAATCTCAACAGTAGCGTACATGCAGGGTACACGCAGATCTTCTAGTTTGGCGCATCTTGCGTCTTGTACATCTAACCCCACGCTCACTGTGGTTTCTTTTTTCTCTCCTCAGAACCTTTCTCCAAGTTAACAGAGTGTGTGAGTTTTCATGTAGGCTAACCACATCCTGTTCATCCCTTTCTTTTATCTGCTCTGCCTTTTTATGAGTTGGAAATCTGGGCTCAAGAGCGTGACAGCGAGGTGCATGTATGCTTACCACAGAGCAAAACAACAGACTGTTAGGCCAAGCCACGAGCCAATGAAACATGAACGCAGCGAAAGAAGAGCATGGTCTTGGTGAGGAGGGGATGAATTGTGGATGCTCGCTAAAACCACAGCTATGAGACCACGCCTGCAATGTGGCACTACGCTGACCATTGTTAGCGTTTGTGTTTGTGCGCACTAACTTCACTATAATGTACCAACCTTTTTGAAAAAGATAAACAAGATTGGCATTTTCAGATAAAGAAACCAGCGTCGTTATCTTATATAGCCTATATTAAAAAGAAATGAATATGCAAATATGAGTTAACTAACTTTCCTTAAAAGGGACTTTGTTGTACTCTCAAAATTATGTTTTAAAAGCATAATAAAGTGGTTTTATTTTTCATGGAGAGTGTTGTCTCATGGCGGGATCCTGTGATTAGATCGATCTCATTTGTCTTGCCTTGGTATTATTGAGATTTTTTTGCCGACTTTATAAATTAATCAATAAATCGCTAACTGTTAACCTCTGCTGTTGCATGATGCTTCTTCCACACCACTAGGTGTCAGTATACGTTTAAATTCAAAACATAGAAAGTCAAGACTTCTATGAATTCTTCTATAGAAGTTCGGTATAAGTTTAAGTACATTTTAAAATAGATGCAAGAATTAATCCCTGCAAAATAGAGCACTGCAGTAATGACTTATTTTAGTAGGCCAAAACCTGGAAACGTTTTCGCATTTAGCACTTCCGTTTCTATAATGCTGAACTCAGTGTGTTTTGTTCTTTAAATGGGTTTTTGGTTAAATACCTGAAATAAGGTCTGTGGTGAACACAGCCTCAAGATATTTTCAAATTTTATTCAACAACATGAAACACATCAGTTTTGAAGCTTAAAAAAGGCAGGTTGCTGACTGGGACTACAGATGCTGTTAAGAAAAAACATCATCATCCGAACAGTAAAAAAAATGAATCTACTAGTCATTTTCACAGCCTCATTTTGTTGGACTCATTGGCAACTAATCAAACGTAAACTTTCTTGTTCATTTATAGCCTACGGTTAGCTTTTTACTTAGGTTGGTTGCAGTAGGCTTCAAAATGACTAATAGTTATGTTAATTTTTGAAGGTCTTTGTGGAGATGAATGAAACATTTAAGAATCATACATTTTGTTGTTCACTGAGTGTTTGTTGAAATAATCTGAAAGCCAATGGATCCTATTGGAAAAAAGGCGATGCTAATTTATGGGTTAGCCTACCAAAAATGTCATCACTTCATTGAATTTTACTTTTAGATTTATTTATTTAGCAGACACTTATTCAAAGATGCTTTCTAGTGCAACTTTTCAGTGAGCAAATATTATATTGTCAAATAGATTTTGAATGCTAAACATTGTTTCTATGCGTCATAGTCTCATGGACATTGACCTTTGAAACATAAACTAAATTTTACCCCAGGCCATTTCACATTTTCCCATTGGTGAATGGAATTGGTGCCCCTTGATACCCATAACTAGTGTTAGCCTGCGAACAGGCTCTTTTAAAAAAATGATTGTGTGGGCAGCAGTGGTATGTTAACCACACTGACGTGCGGTTCTTCTCCAAGACTAACCTAATTCTCCTTATCACTCAACATTTCTTAGTGATGTGTCAAAATAAAAGACTTTAAGGTGTTAATGTGTTAAAGCTCTGGTGGCTTATTGGCGTTGCAGTTTGAATAGTGCTCACGAGCCTTTCGACATCTCCTGTAAACATCGAGTTGCAGTCAAAATTCTCAACTTTTTGTTTCCCATATTTGGTTTTGTTTCATTTCAGACATCTGTTTATGATTTATTGTAGCCTGTTTATTTTCGGCCTGTCACTGGAACGTGAAACTGTTGTGCATTTTACATAAGTTGCTAACTTGCGGACTGGCATCTCGCAAGCAGTTTCGACTAAATCTCTCTGTTGCTAATTGTCTAACAGATTTTGGAAACAGTCCTCTGGGGGAATGTAAATTTCGAAAAAATTTGAGAGGTTTTTGTTGTCTGCCAGCCTGCTAATGCGGACATGCACTCATAGGATATGCTAACAGTTTACGTGCGGTGATGGTGACACACGCTGTGTAGCTAAATATACCCTGTGCCTGCTTTGTCGCTGTGCCACAGATATACACACACATGCATACACAAAGAGAAACTCAAAAGAGGTTGTTCACATGCTTTTCCCCTTCCTGTGTCGAGTATACAATGAACAGAAGTTAGTCAGAAAAGCAGAAAAGCTCTTGAAATACAATATGCATGCAGTGTAGCAGTAAACCTAAAAACATCAGAATCACTCTCACACTTTCTCTCTCTCTCTCTATATATATCCTAAGCCTATCACAGACCAGTCAATGGTGCCATTGACTTCCTCCAAATAGTATGAACCTATTGGGACATGTTGTCACAAAACCTTTCCTTTCAGGAATTTTGCTTGTTTGTCTTTTTCTTTTTTTTTAAATTGTAGCCACTGCCTTTTGGACACCAAATACAGCTTTTGGTGACTGGAAAAGTATGATGGTCTCAAGGCCCCCAGAGGCCTCAGTCAGACCTGCACCTGCTGCTTACTGACGCTCTAAGTTTAGATGGTGCTTTTCAGTAACAAATGCTTAAACTTCTCCTTTTTAACAACCTATCTGTTGGCTTTCTCCTCACCACCTGCTGCTCTGTACATCCTGGCCTATAGTTTTCATATTTTATGTGTTTTTGACCTCAGTTGTTTTTAAACGGGAGACTCAGATGTTTTCGCAGAAAATAACGTCTGCTAATTTTTTTTTTTTTTAACCGTAAGGTTTTTTTTTTCCTTGAAAGAATACAGCTGTATTGCATATGTTTAATGTTGTTAATTTAAGAAAATTATTTTTTTATTAACCAATACTGTGCAATCCAAACGTCAAAGAATTTGTTGAAAATATTTTATTCACAATCTACAAAAAGAACATTCTATAAAATTCTACAAAAGAAGAAAAAAAAGATAATAAATAACAAATCTGAAAGATCATGCATTATTTCTAATCAAATAAGTAGATTTGTGGCATTAATCCCGAGAAAACTTTTGAAAGGATGATCTTTGGAGCTCAAATCATGCTGGAGAACATGATTATCAGGTTTTACACAGACTTCTTCATGCATTGTTATTCTTCCAATATAATTTGTAATTAAACATTTTAGCGTCAAATTTTGTAATAAAACAAATGCAAAATATAATCAGTTTACACAAGTGGGGTAGTCAGACTTTTGGACCGCTGTTTGTTGGATGGGATTAGCAATTAAATCTCTTTAGCATGGGATGCACAGAGAAATATGCATACTTCAAGCCACAGCTACATCAGAGATATCATTTGCGACTTTGAACACGTTTCGCAGCTATTGTCTTATCTAATCTTCCCTCGAAATCATTTAGATCGTCGAGACACCACACCACACACCCTTTTAAAATTACCCACATTTACCAGCCTTTGCAAGATCCTTCACTCACCTCTTGAAGCTTTCAAAAGATGAAATTCTCAATATTTGGAAGGTCTGCATAGAATTTTAGATTTAAAAATGCTATTTGAAACAAATCAAATGCAGTCTAATCTGATATGCACGTTTGCAAGACAATAAGGCCAAATACAGCTGCTTTAATTATAAAATGTTACACAAAATATATGCAACACTATTAAAAGGGTTATATATGCAAAGTTGACCAAATTAACCTTAAATCAGACAGCTTGATATGTGTACTGAATTATATAATATCCTTGTTTCATTCTGACATTGGGAAATCTGATCATCGCTATAGCAGTAAACCAAAGGTTACATTTGAAATGAGTTTTAGTTACATTTAGTTTTGCACACCGTCTACCGTGTTCAAGCGACATGAAGCATTTGCACCTCAAACTACGAACGTCTGCATAGCCTGATGTGTTAAAATTTTGTTTTATTTAATGCAAAATTAATGCAAGAAAGCTTTTAAGATCGCAAGATGTTTGTGCAGTGTTTTCTTATTTTGCTTGATGGTGTGACATCTCAAAATTTCAAAAGGAAGTCAAAGGAAGTCTGCTTATTTTTTATCATTACATCACCTTTTCATAACTGTGTTAAAAGCTGACCGCTGGTGGACACACAAAAGCCCCCGTTTCTTACCTTCGCAGCTTCTCACAGTTCCAGAAGCCTTGTTGGGTCACCCAGCGTTGACATCTCCAAGGATGCTCCTCATTACTGGAACCAGCAGACTCTCTAAACTTCAAACACTTGTCTTGTCTGTGTGTGACCTGAGTGTCTCACCTTCCTCGCAGCGCTGATTAAACGCTCTCCTCTCTGACTCGTGGCTTCTCTTTGGTGTGAAGTGTGATTAAAAGTTAGAGGCTGCTAGTTCGCCTCTTTATGAGATCAGCCCACAAGCCCCTGTCTGTGTCTACTTCTTTTAACACAAAGCTTATGTCTCCACTACACCATGGCCCACATGGCCCTCACATACGTGTATCAGTGGGTGGGTGTGCATTTATGAAAAAAAAAAGGTCAGATATGGAAAACCACTCTTATTGATTGTTCCGATAAGCATTTCTGATGGCCAGTTACTAGTCTGCATTCATCTTTGATTGGGGTCCCTGTTGTTCAGCTTCATATTCAACCATTAACTAAAGTTGCAAAGGCTTTAAATTGAAGTTTAAGGAATCACAAAAGTCTGTGCTGCTTTGGAAAGATCCTAAAATCCTTGAGCGCCTTCCAAATTGGCACTCATTACCAATTGATACGCATTTCTCAATGACAGATTCTTAAGCACTTAATATTGGTCACACCAGCTATGAATACTGTCACGTTATTGCTAGCTACTCCTTTCAGGTCAATAATTACATGAATGTCATAATTATGTTTTTCTGCTTGGCTTGGCATTTTTGTTATGTTACCACATATATAACAGCACAATAAAAAATACTTTATTTCCTCGCGTAACTAGAACATAATACATATATTAGCTTTGTCAGATGGCTAATGTGAAGGGATTGTGACTCGTGTGCGTTTTTTTAATGTGTAGCCTTATTATCAAGGACAGCGCGCCACCTACTGGTTATTATAATACCCGTCAACATTATATCCATCTGATTTTTAGTAGAAGGTACGTAATCAGTGTTAAGTTTCTTCAACTCTAATTAACTGAATAAATGTTCATTTTACCGGTCAAGACGGTCATAGTGCAGGTAAGAAAATGCATAGGCTACTGAAATACGGAAATTAACGATTTAAAACTTTTTGTACGACGCTTCGTATCGATTCATTAGTATAAAGCCCACACTTATTACAAGTTAAACCTTAATTAGCGATTGTAGACGATAGAGGGCTTTCAAGAATTCACTTTTTCCTTAACCACATGAACGTCGTGTTTGCGTTTGAAAAAAAAAATGGCGCTTAAAGGTTCTCCAACAGTTTTGGCCTGTATCCATCTGAGGAACCCCAAATGGTACCCCAAATATCTTTACATTGTTAAATAACATCTATATCATTGATTTTTCTTAAACCAGTTTCAATTATCGTAAATAAATAAAAAAGAGAATGAATTATTAAGCAATTAAATTCTATAGCCTTTGGTGCTGTTGAGCTGAACTGGTCTATTTACACCTCTAAATTTGTCTATATTCTACTTCACACACTCGACTACATGTACATCCACACACCATAAGTGTGAACATGTGGTTTGACAAGCCAGAGTTCAATCAGATATCAGACAAATTTACCCCAGCCTGAAACCATCTTCATGCGATCATGTTTCATATTTAATCATGAGCACTTTAATAATTCACTTTACAAATACCCCATATATTATTAGGGAACGATTGAAGAATACATCTACACAATCACTAGCGCAGGTGTTTTCATTACACATTCTATGGACAAAATACTATGAAGCATATGAAACCGTTTTTAGTTTTGTTGTTACGTTGTGTGTGTGTTGCAGCAGCCACATCTTTTTTTTTTTTCTTATTCTTATTAAACGTTTTTTTCTTTACATGGAACATTACGTACTCAAAGCAGTTTTGGTAAAAGGTTGTTTTCGATGTCGTACTGAGTTAGAACCAGTATTTCACACAAGCAAACTGAATACTATACTAATAACCGTTTCCATGAAACAATCAGTGATGTGCCTGTGAGAATATACAGTGTATAGATTCCCAAACTTGAGTCAGGTTTATATGAAATAAGCAAATAAGGGAAAATGAGAGTAAAATGAATAACAATTTTTTTATTTCAAGTGGCCACATATTTGCAGAATAAACATTTTGATATTATCCAAGTCATGGTTTAGCTATCATTTTATACGCTGTATGTAAAGATTGACTTGCACATCACTACATTAAGCACAGCTAATACCTTAAAGAAATAGTTCACCCATGTCTTTCACATTCTTTCTTCAGCGTCTATACAGTGATCAATTGGGTCCAAAATAGGATCCAAAACCGGCTGTAACTTTCACCGTATGGACAAAATCACTAAGACATTTTCCTAAATATTTGTGCCCTACAGATGAATGAAAGTCTTACATGTTTGGAACAACATGAGTAAGTCTACAGTTTGTTTTCGGGTGGACAATCCCTTTTAGCAGGTTATTACCACAATGAATAACTGTTCAGGCAGCGTCATTGCTGATTAAGAGTTCTCCGAGCAAAAGATTCTTCTGAGCTGTCCCGAGATCTCCGCAGACAGCATGCTGTACCTGCTGTTGAAGTTCCACAGGGACCGTACGCCATTACGAGATCCGTCTGTGTCTCGTAGCGACAGAGGGAAGGACAGCGGCCAGTTGGGATGAAGGGGAGATGGACGCAAAGACGACGAGCCCCAAGGAAGCATCTGGTTGCTGTGCTGGGTGGCAGACTGGCTCAGCCCAGGCAGGAGTTGAGGAGGGGGTGTTGAGGCCGCAGATGCTCTCTGGGCCGGAAACAGTTGTGGGTGGCTTGGTGGGTCGTTGCTGGAAGAGACCTGTGGGTGGGATGCTGTGTCTGCCTCTACTGGGTCAGCACTGTTGTCCAAATGGCTAATCTGTGAAGGTAAGTTGGCACTTTTAGGAGGCACCCTCAGGGGTGAGATGAACGGAGATGAGCCATGCCAAGATTGGTACGGCTCTGGAGCTTCTGGAGCATTACTGGTAGGCAAACCCCACAGGGAAGGCTTGAGATGGGACGCAACAGGATAGTGGAAGGGCACCATGGGATGACTGGCATCCAGACCTCGCCCGATCCCCATGTGATACTGCAAACTCAGCACCTCGGCCCTGAGCTGGGCGTTCTCCTCGCTTAGAGCCATTAGTTGCCCCTCCAGCATGAAGTCGTTGAGTCGTCGCTTTTCTCTGGAACGCTTGGCGGCCTCGTTGTTCTTCTTCCGTTTCACCCAATACGAGGCATCCTTTTTCTCAGTGGGAGTCATCTCTCGTTTGCGTCGTCTGTTGGGCATGAGTGGGTTGCGGTATGACTGGAGGTGGAACAGTCGTCGTGCCAGTACAGATGAGCCGGTGAGTGGCAGAAGCCTTCTCAGATCTCCAGGGTCGTCTTTGCTTGTCAAGAGCTCGCCGGTGGAGGACGGGAGACAAGCGTCTGCTAGATGCTCGGGGCTTCTCGTGGCACTCATTGTTCTGGAAAAAAGACAAAGAGCTTGATCAGTAGGCCAAACCAATACCTTGATTAAAACCAGCATCACTTTTAGGCTTGAGAACGGCATGATTGTTGGTTTTGCTGTACTGGTGCTATCAGAATTTAAGAAGAATGATGCGAAAGCTCAGGATTTTTCTTCTTTTGTGAAAGAACACGTCTGCACTATTAAATGCGAGTTAAATTCATTACCACTTATTAGCGTTCATAGTGCAGTTTCCTGTCTGAATGAGGGTAAATATAGATGTGAGAAGCTTACCAGCCTAACAAGGAAACGTACTGGGCAAATCCTAATTTTAAATGCGCAAAGTAATGTTTTTATGATAACAATATGCTCACTTAATCATGGTGTTGTTTGACTGGATCTAATGCATAGATCGATAAGATCATTTTAAGAGGTTAACCAACAAGATCTTGATTTGCTTAAAGCAAGACGAAAATTATGTCTGTCATTTGAAACCATTGCATATCTGCCAAACTGACTCAACATCAAATGGTGGCTATTCGTTTTATGACTTTTTCTTTTCTACATAAACAATACGTTTGGTGAATATGACAACTGCCTATCAATCCGGACTTAAACAACGGCACGAGTTGCATTTAATGAATTCAGTATTTTAAAGTTTGCATACAGAACACTAAGCGTTATGTATAAGTACTACTTTGCAAAGTCGTAACTGAGGAGAACCGTATCAAGAGAAAACAGCTTCACCTTACCTTACGGTGCTGTCACAGGAATGATGCTAGAAAGTAAAGATGGATTAAAGGACATCGGCTTAAAACTAACCCTCTTTGGCTGGAAGCATGCAGACAACCTCTGTCAACCAATGACAGTCAAGGTGGCACATTTCATCTGCACACACATGCCTATTGCATGAAAGGAGCTGTAGTAGGTGAGGACCACATCTTCCTTCCTTAGATATGGAGGCGGAGACTTGCAAACAAGTATCTCAAACCAGTGGTTTGGGTTATGACTCACATTTTTTTGTGTGTTCTACTTTTAAAAGAATGAATAAAAGAAATAATTGTCGGCACACTCAGCTTCTTGATGATTTGTTTTCATTTTTGTTCATGCATTGTCTTCGGTCCAGTAGTTATCCATGGCGTTATTTCTTCATCTTAGTTCTAAACCATTATTGAAACATTTTTGTTTATTGAATTTCACACACCATTACTCGTTCACAACATTTTTTTTTTTATTTAAATTTTATTTATACATTTATTTTTAATGTCATGGATGCCCTGTGATATAACAATCCCACACTTCAACCAAAGCTAGCACATTATGTAGACCGGCCAAACATACAGCACTGAGGCCTATCAGTGCGGTTGTATGTTCACATTGGGCTTATTTCAGCCATAATTTAAACAGTGTATGCTAGTATAGGCATATGCTTTTTATTTATTACATTCTGCTTTAAATTGTACTAAACTTTGAACGTGTGTAAAACAGCATAATTGAATGTACTTATTCATCATTTCCTAGTAAACCAAATACTTCGGAAAGCGCTAGTATGTCATTCAACCAATTATAAGAAGTTGAAGCTCAGTAAACAACAGAACTGAAGATAGTTATGATTAGATTGTGTAAAACAGACTCTCAACTCTGGCTAAAAAGAATAGATTACTATGACTTGCATGAAAAAACAGGTTTTTGCAGGGTTCATGCATGTCGTCTGGGACTGTCCTTCCAATTTTCGCAGAAATTGTTTGCGTGCTCTAGATTATGACTAAATCTGTGTCGCTGTGAAACATATCACAGGTGCGTAGCTTGCACACGGGTTACACAAACCTACTGAAGTTCGACTTGTGGCAGTTCCACTGCCAACCACAAACAAGAAGAAAAAAAAAAAAGTAAATAATAAGCAAAAATCTTGACTGTTAAATGCATAATGGAGGAAAATATAATCTGATGAATGCGATGTTGTTGCCTTCACCTCATGCCGTGCATCACCTGTGGTTACAGAGCTCTAAAGATTTGGCCACATTTGACATTTTAAGACTGTGTCTGCAAGATAAAAATGGGCAATGTATGGTTCACTAAAAACACACAAGATGTTGTTGGTGTTCAACAGGTGTTGGATCATATCTCAGGCTTGGGGTGGCGGTGGTCGCGAAGAGTGTCGGTGGGGTGGCATACCTGTTGGTGTTTACCGGTGAATCATCGAATAGCAGTTGGATCCCTCTGTGATTTTTTTTTCGTCTTCTTCTGATACTCGGTGACTCATAACGCCACCTCAAAGCTCCACAGAACTGTTTTAACGTGGGACATAACCTGTAGTTCAGATGTACCGTGTTGGTTACCGCACACAGCCCCCTCAATGCGCCAACACAAGGTAATCAATTCTAATATATTTGTTAAAAATGTAGATTAAACAGCAGATTTCTCAGGTATGGTTGGATGGCCCATGTGAATGTAGATGAAAGCTCACCACAGCTGGTGCGCATCGAAGTTTGAACTTTCAGGCCTCACCTTTTGCATACAGTTGAGCTGCGTTGTTTGTCTGTCTGTACAGTAACTCCAATCACCCCTGTTTCTTTCTCAAGTGAATTCAAACCACTTCCTGTCTCTGAGTCGTCAGTGTTTTCTCCTCACAACGACCTCATTTTAACTAGCCCCTCTCCCGTTTTTGACTCGTTCGTCGGAACAGAAACTAAAGCAGCGACTGCAGAGCGGCAGACAGGGGTATACCCCAAAAAACCTCATTCGAGGCCACCTACTCACTTCCCAGAACACATGATTTAGCTGATATTTTACATTAGATGTTGGGTTTTTGGAGCGCTGATGCGTTGACGTTATCTGCCCGCCTGTTGTATCTAGTTAAAACTCATAAGGGATTGTTAAAATCGTAAACAAATCGTTGTTTAGGGTGTCAAGGATGGATAGAAAGGCCTAGGAAATGGTAATGGTGAGACTTTGACTTCTTCAAGTAAGAGCTGCGGCATTTTGCAAGAAAGGCGTCCTGTATAGATGTTTTTGTGATGAATTCAATACAGTGCTGGGTAATATTACAGCTTCTGAAAGCTTTTTAAGAAATGAATACTGTCATTCAGCCACACTGAAGACGTATTACAAATGACTTCTGTTTCAAATAAATGCTGTTCTATTGTGTAAGATTTTCCACTAAAATATTAAGCAGCACAGCTGTTTTTAACATTAATAATGATAATGTTTCTTGAGCAGCAAATCAGCATATCTGAATGATTTCTGAAGGATCATGCGACACTGAAGACTGGAGTTATGACGTTGAAAATTCAGCTTCGTAAATGAATTACATTTGAAATCTTTTCAAATGAAAAACGTTCTAGGCCTGGTATTTCAAAATATTACTGTTTTTTTTCTCCTGTATTTTTGATTCAATGAATGCAGCCTAGGCGAGAATAAGCGACTCAGAAAACATGAACAAATGTTACTAATCCAAATCGTTGAAACGGTATCTTTTGACCTTTGACCTCTAAGAGTAATTGAGAACCTTTTCAGCTTTTCTCATAACATCTATAAAACAAAATGTTTAAAAGTTGCATAGGCCATAAATGTGTGATACATTAAGTCTTTTAATTTAAAAATATATTTAAAGGCAATATACTGTATCAATAAAAATAATAATATCTTATATTTGAACTTGCATGAAGTCAAATACCTTTTTAGGTTTTATTACTGCACGCTCTGTTCATTCTCAAGCAACTGAGCTTAAGGTGCATTCTGGGATGCTTTTGAATTAAAATTGCAGTTTTGTAAAGAAAATGACATATATGCACCATTTATTTGTCTGCACAACTAATTTCAAGGAGCACCAAAAGTGTCCAACCTTTATAGACTGGTAAAGTGTACATACCTGCCAAAATAAAACCTTTTTTTTTATTCCATGTTGTGCACTCAAATAGCAAGCTACTCGAGTACTCAAATAGAAATATAACACACAGTGACTACAATACCATTCTCGGCTCTCAAGAAGGCCACATGCGTGTGTTCACGATATGCAACCTGCAGTTTTGTCTTTTCGTGCAATTAAATATATCCACTGCGTTCTGATTGATTTGAGTTCACTGCTACCATTTGACACCAGGTCCTGGCCATCGACAGACCCTTCATTAGGCCTCCATCAGCACCTGTGGAACCGCATGCAGAGAGGCTTTCAGAGCGAGATATGTGCACCCGTTGCGGTTTGACAGGCTTGGGGCAACAGTTAAACTGTAATGGAGCATTGCCAATAGCAACCTGGTCAACTGGTCACAATGGCTCTGCAGGTCTGGGTCTCTTCTCATCTCGCAAACCACTCTGCATCTGAGAGAGGCCACGTGTAAAAATAGATGAGCTTGATAGGACTTGAGACGCGTTATCTCACGCACACACATGTATGTGCAGTCAAACCTCCTACCCGGCTTCAGCGCAGCCCACCGAGTTTTGATAGCCAAAACGCAGGGGCCACCATAAGGGGAATCCTTTGATTTGAGACCTGTGATATGAAATGAGGAAGATTGAGCCACTTTGGGTCTTGCAGAAGGTCAATGGATGCTAATTAAGCTGCAGTGTCTGTGGCTGCCACTAGATGGAGCGCTAGTCGAGGAGCACTGAAACAGGAGCATGTGTGTTAGCATCCAATTAAAATAAATAAATAATAAACGTTGCATATCACAAATGTCCTCACTGTAGTTATCTGAGAGATACGTCTTCATCTGCACCCTGTACAGGCCGACGGGCCAGTCTTCTTCACACCTAATGCAGTTCTCAGACACTTGTAGCGCTAGCAAACTTCCTGGCTTAAGTTAGATTGTTGTGGCATATCGCTTATGTGTAAAGTTATATCTGTTTCCATGAAGCAAAAAGGAGAAGTGAAAACGCTAGATGACAACAAAGACAACAAGATTAAGGCATAATAAAACAACATCTTCTAAACCTTTCAGTCCGCCGTGAAGAAACCTTCACATTTGAAGATGCTTGGATATAAACATGCAGACAACGGCTCAAAAAATGTCAGCCTCTAGAAAACACACAATGACTATATTTAAGGGAAAAAAGGAATTATGTAATCCAGTATAAAATATGTGCTAAAATATATATGTTTGACACTTTTTCAGACGTCTGATTTGGAAGTTGGCAATGCTTCTCGCTCTCTCTTTTAAGGACCGTCTGCAAAACTTTGTGCATTTCTGCCACCTGCTGAGCTGTATTAGGGACCACAGATACTATACATTATTACATAACCTAAATAATACACAACTTTGTGATTGTTAATATTTAGCATTCTTTGTATAAAAAAATAATTAAAACACCAGTTAATAGTTTGACACTACATTGTAATTTCTGCCTCATGATTTCTGTTTAAATATTTGGTTACAGACATAAAAATCGTTCATACTTATGCATTTCACTTGTGTTTGTGTTTGTGTGTGTCTGTGGGGGTGGGGGGGGGGGTATAGTTATTATCTAAACTCACTGGCCACTTTACTAGGTACACCTTGCCAGTACTGGGTTGGACCCCTTTTGCCTTGGCATAGATTCAAAAAGGTATTAGAAATATTCTTCAGAGATTTTGGTCCATATTGACATGACAACATCACACAGTTGCTGCAGATTTGTCAGATGCACATCCATGATGTGAATCTCCTGTCCCGTTAGATTGAGATCTGGTGACTGTGGAGGCCATTTGAGTAAAGTGAACTCATTGTCATGTTTAAAAACCAGTCTGAGATGATTTGAGCTTTGTGACATGGTGCATTATCCTGCTGGAAGTAGCCATCAAAGGATGGGTCCATGGTGGTCATAAAGGGGTGGACATGGTCAACAACAATACTTAGGTAGGCTGTGGCATTTAAACAAAGCTCAGTTGGTACTAAGGGCCCCAAAGTGTGCCAAGAAAATATACCCTTCACCACTACACCACCACCACCAGCCTGAACCACTGAGACAAGGCAAGACGCTTTCATGTTCTTTATGCCAAATTCTGCCCCTACCATCTGAATGTCGCAGCAGAAATCAAGACTCAATTTAGGTGAGCCTGTGTGAATTGTAGCCTCTGTTTCCTGTTCTTAGCTGACAGGAGCAGCTCCTGGTGTGGTCTTCTGCTGCTGTAGTCCATCTGCTTCAGGATTTGACGTGTTGATCATTCAGAGATGCTATTCTTCATACCTTGGTTGTAACGAGTGGTTATTTGAGTTACTGTTGTCTTTCTATCATCTCTAACCAGTCTGCCCAGTCTCCTCTGACTTCTGACATCAGCGAGGCATTTTCGTCCACACAACTGCTGCTCACTGGATTTTTTTCTCTTTTTCGGACCATTCTCTGTAAACCCTAGAGATGGTTGTGTGTGAAAGTCCCAGTCTGGCACCAACAACCATTCCACATTTAAAGTCACTTAAATCCTCTTTCTTCCCCATTCTGATGCTCGGTTTGAACTTCAGCATATCGTCTTCACCACATCTAGATGCGTAAATGCATTGAGTTTTTTTGATTTGTCTGACCACAAAACAGTTTTCCACTTTGCCACAGTCCATTTTAAATGAGCCTTGTCCCAGAGAAAACTCCTGTGCTTCTGGATCATGTTTAGATATGGCTTCTTTTTTGACCTACAAGTATAGAGTTTTAGCTGGCAATGGCGAATGGCACGGTAGATTATGTTCATCGACAATGTTTTTCATTACAGTAGCATTCCTGTATGTGATGCAGTGACGATCACAGGCATCCAATATGGTTTTCCAGCCTTGACCCTTACACACAGAGATTGTTCCAGATTCTCTGAACCTTTGGATGATATTTTGCACTGTAAATGATGATAACTTCAAACTCTTTGCAATTTTTCTCTGAGAAACTCCTTTCTGATATTGCTCCACTATTTTTCGCCATAGCATTGGGGGAATTGGTGATCCTCTGCCTGTCTTGACTTCTGAGAGACACTGCAACTCTGAGAGGCTCTTTTTATACCCAATCATGTTGCCAATTGACCTAATAAGTTGCAAATTGATCCTCCAGCTGTTCCTTATATGTAAATGTAACTTTTCCGGCCTCTTATTGCTACCTGTCCCAACTTTTTTGGAATGTGTAGTGCTCATGAAATCCAAAATGAGTCGGTATTTGGCTTGACATTTCAAAACGTCTCACTTTTAACATTTGATATGTTATCTACATTCTATTGTGAATAAACTATAAATTTATGAGATTTGTAAATGTATTCCATTCCTTTTTTACTCACAATTTGTACAGTGTCCCAACTTTTTCGGAATCGGGTTTATACATATTAATCTGCAATTAAAACAAATTTAATAAAATAAAAAAAAATTCTGCCTCTTGTTTAGTTGAATGAATTAAAATGAGCTGAATAACATGATTATCGAAATTTTGTAGCCACTTAATCAACCCATCGCAGGGAGTTTGATTGACAGGCGATCTGACCGATCATAATGCCGAATCTGTCATTTTGCCCGACAAACACACCAGACAGGAGAGTAGATTAAAGTCGGTTTACTTGAACATGATTGAAACAAGATAACTTCTGATTTTCATTCATGTTTATTTTGAGCTTTAACTAAATATGAAAAGATGATTAGTTCTTGAGCTGCTTGAGGTGCTACAGCGATCTGTCACGACACATTAAAGGAGCACAAAATGGTATTTATAGTTTGAATTTCTTACAAAATGCTAAAATGAAAAAAATTAGACTTAAGTAACCTGTCTTATCTGTTATCTGCTATCGTGTTGTCAGTTTCATCTTTTTTCTGTGATTTATTTCTTACTTCATGAAAACATGAAGATGTGTGGTGTGAGTGTGCCATGGCTCATTGCAACAGTATTCAATGTGGGTGGGGTCTTCACATTTCATTGTGTTCACACTAGCTTATACAGTATTTTCAAATGACCTATTTTGTGTTAAAACTACATAAATCATTTTTGTTTACATAAACTGGACAGTGGATCTCTAGTTCCCAGCATGCTTTGCAAATGACTGCATTTGGTGAATTCTGGGATTCAGGGACTTTCATGTGTTTTTCAGTAAAGGGAAAGACATGTTAAGTGAAGTGACCCGAGTGACCTGATCATGTGGCCAGGTTTAGTAACCTATACTCAGGATTTGTGCTCTGCATTTAACCTATCCACGTCCACACAGAGCACTGGGTGTGTTTAATCAAACCTTTTCAGTTTAATTAAGTAAAGGTAATGAATTGATTTTTTTAAATGTGTGTAAACCACAAAGAACTAAATCATAATACAGAATGTTGTGAGGTTGCATGAACAAATCTGTACAGCCATTAACCTGAACTGGGGCAATACAGTCAATAAAATGAAGGAGGAGTTACAGTCAGAAAAGTTTTGTGGGATTTTGGGGATTTTTTGATCATCCGCGAAGTATGATAGGTTAGAAAAACAACCTGAGTCAGAACTGAATGCTTAATGATGCAATGCACTTACCTTGACCTTTCATTTGCAGTGTGATAAACAAATTACAAATAATATCAACCATGTTTAGATTTCATCTGAATAGTTTTGCCTCTTTCATATTGCAGAAGGGTTAATGAAAGAGACAGAATGAATGAGAACTGTACTTCACCTGGGTGAGAAGAGCAGAATGGGATGTGAACCATGGATCTGCTATCAAGGAAGTCAAAATTAAATGCTTCAGTAAACAGGTAAGGTACTTTGTGATTGATTCTCCACATTTTGCACTGCTCCTTTAACACTTCATTTAACTACACCTTTAGTAATGTTTTACTACCTCTAATGCAAATGCATAATTGCAATACATACAGCACATACCAAAAGTTTGGAAACATTACTATTTTTAATGTTTTTGAAAGAAGTTTCTTCTGCTCATCAAGCCTGCATTTATTTGATCAAAAATACAGAAAAAAATGTAATATTGTGATATATTATTACAATTTAAAATAATAGTTTTTATATTTATTATACTTTAAATTATCATTTATTTCTGTGATGCAAAGCTGAATTTTTAGGATCATTATCACATGATCCTTTAGAAATCATTCTAATATGATGATTCATTATCAAAGTTGGAAACAGTGATGTGATACTTTTTTAGGATACTTTGATGAATAAAAAGTAAAAAAAAAAAAAAAAAACTATGTTTTTAAAATATAAATATTTTGTAATAACAATATACACTACTGGTCAGTAATTTGGAGTCAGTCATTTTTTTTTTCTTTCTTTAAAAAATAAAATAAAATCAATACTTTTATTCAGCAAGGATGTGTTAAATTGATAAAAAGTGATAGTAAAGAAAATATATTGTTAGAATATATATTATTAGAATTTTTATTTTTATTTTGAATAAATGCAGTTCTTTTTAACCTTTTATTCATCAAATATATTATACAGCAGAACTGTTTCCAACACTCATAATAAATCAGAATATTAGAATGATTTCTAAATGATCATGTGATCGACTGGATGTTACATGTGACACTGAAGGCTGGAGTAATGAAGCTGAAAATTCAGCTTTGCATCACAGGAATAAATTATTTTTTAAAAGTATACTCAAATAGAAAACTATTATTTTAAGTTGTAATAATATTTCACAATATTACAGTTTTTTCTGTATTTTTGATCAAATAAATGCAGGCTTGATGAGCAGAAGAAACTTCTTTCAAAAACATTAAAAATAGTAATGTTTCCAAACTTTTGGTCTGTACTGTATATAGAAAAAAAAAAAAAGATATCTACAACATTTGAGATTCTTCATAATCTGTGGGTCTAAAATATGAATCATATAGACAAGCATAATGTGGAAAATGAAACTTTTGAATGTCGTGAGAGCTTGTCTTTAACCCTTCAGGTGAATTCAATTGGGAAGTTCAGGTCAACGGCCGCTTTGATGAGTATTCATGCTGCAAATCTTTCCGATGTTTGCACGCAAGCCGTTAATTATGCCCTGTGAAAGTCACAAAATAATATTTATAAAAAGTAAATACTGTTCCTGAAGGGTTGTTTTCGTGGTGTAGAGATACAAAAATACCCCCTAACCTTTCTCCTCCATAACCTGTTAACAGTTTCAGTAAGCGGCAAACATTGTGGTCATGCAGGTTTGAGGGTTCAGTTTTCCTTTAACTGTGATAAAAGGTTTTACACATTTACATGTCTAAATGAGAAATATGACAGCATATGTTTCCTATAATTTCATTTTTATGATTTCAGTGTGGATTCACCAATATTGGAGTATATCATGTCATACTGGTGGACACGTCAACTACTGTTATAAAATGAACTTTGCAAACCATACTGTTTCTTTGAAGACAAAAAAAGGACAAAAAATAAAATTATTATCATTTATGAAATTAAAAAAGCATAAATTACTTTTACAGAATTTCTCAGATGTTCACAAGCATACATAAGGCACTTAATAGAAATACAAAGGAAACTTTTAGTCAATAGACTACTTTATATTCACCAACCACCATGGCACGGCATGTCACCACACACTAATGGCAAATTAAAACCAATGTTTGTCCTTATGTCCTTATGAATCATTTGCGAAGCACCTAGTGGTTAGACTACGGTTACTGGGGGTGTGAAAATATGCTGGTTTGTGCATCATGTGTGTTTCATTCTCTCTGTTCTTTTAATCGCCTTGGTTAATCGAAGTTGTGCTGCTCCTGAGCGGTCTGTTTATACGTGGGTTTAGGAATCTGCCCGTTGGTGTAATGAGTGGAATTGGACGACTTTCACCAGACACAATCTCAACCAACACTATTTTCAGACAGAGCTACAATGTTGTTCTGTCAGTGAACCGCACTGTCTATATAGAGCTATGTAGAAACATCTGTGGGTAAGAGCATCTCCCTCTGGCCAAACACTATAACTGATTGATTTCAACTGACTGGTCCTTCACAGAGAATTGAACAAAAGTACAAACAAATAATGATGCCACAGAAATATATATGTATATTTTTGGGAGAAAATATCTAAACAGCCTGAAATGACTGATGAACTGTTCTGGGAGTATGTAACTCAATATTATGGGTTTTTAAACTATTGATGCTAATACCTTCGTCTCATTGTATTTTGTTAATTTAGCAAAGCCACTGCTGAAGTCTGTTGCAGATATGATATTCATACATGCATAGTAGGGGCACAGTCAACTCTACAAGGAAGAGCCATGCTATCAAAGTCTTGGACAAACCTCCCCCAAACACACAAATCATGACACCACACCCGGTTTTTATAGCATCGAATATGTAACTAAAAGCAAACTCATTAAAAAATTGACATTTGAACATACGCCAGCGTGACATCATTTTGAAATTAATTTGAAGTGTAATATGATTGTTTAGTATGGCTCACATCCCATTTGTTTACATGGAGAGGGCGGAGTTAATGACCTATACTGCAGCCAGCCACCAGATGGCGATCAAAATATTTCAGGACGTGTTCGGAAAACACTTAGGCTGCATCCAAAATGGCATACTTCCCTAGTATATAGTAGGTGAAAAACAGTATGTCACAAAAGTAGGATGTCCGAATTCACAGTACTAGATGTGAGTAGTCAAAAAGTACTCGGTAAAAAAAGTAAAAAAAAGAGTAGTCAAAAAGTACTCGGATAACGTACTACTACTGCCGTGATTCTGACGTGTGCTATCCCATGAAGCCACAGGAGGGGGTTATGAATGACAGTGACACGACTCAACTAAGCCACGTAAATAGTAGGCCACGTTTAACCGCCCTGATATTGGAGAATGATATATGCATAGTCATAGGAATCTATGTATACAATATCTTATGTGTACAGCTATCCGCTGTAATTAGGACAGTGGTATGTTTAAGGGTAGGGACACACCAAACCATCAAAAGTTCTAGCGCTGAGGATAGCCGACTATGGCGTCACCTTGCGTTGCCTCATGTTGCCTTCGGAGCAAATAAAGTTGCACTAGAATACACCAGACAGACTGCAGCCAATGGCCAACTAACATGTACGCTCTGTACTTGCGTGAGAGAACATAACTCTCTCATACATCAGGTGGCAGTAGTCTGCATTCGGCATTCAAACAGGGAAACCAAAAAAGCTGGAACAGCAAGCAGCGAATAGAATGACAACAAGTGATTTTGTGTTCCCTCTTTACTCCATCATTGGCTTGCTTTCATCAGTTCTATTTTTTTCCGGTGCACTCATTCGCTAAGCTGAATAGCCATTTAGAGTACTCTTTCTTGTCGACGAGCTTTGCCACCAGTTCAGCATGAAGAATTGGCCAGAAAACAGCTGACGGTGTCTTACTAGAGCCAACAGTGCAGAAAACTCTTTTAAAAGTACATTAAAAAGGTATAGTTCACCCAAAAATGTTCATTGATTTACTCACCCTCAAGCCATCCTGGCTCTTTCAAGCTTTATAATGGCAATGAATGGGTGTTGAGATTTTGAAGCCTAAGAAATTGCATCCATCCATCATAAAAAGTGCTTCAATGGCTCCAGGGGGTTAATAAAGGCCTTCTGCAGTGTATTGATGCAATTATATTGCTATAAAATCTTGACACCCATTCAATGCCATTATAAACCTTGGAAAAGCCAAGACATTTTTAATATAACTCTGACTGTATTCGTCTGAAATAAGAAAGTCACATACACCTAGGAAGGTTTGAGTTTAAGTAACTCAAGATTTTTCAGTTTTGGTGTACTATCTCTTTAAGACAGTTATTTAACTGTAGGGGGTCCAAAGTTGCAAAACATATACAAAACTACATAGTAAGTTGTAAGTTGCTTACACAGTTTTTTTTATATATATATATACATACATTTTATAATTTTTTTTATTTATGCATATTCTTTTTATTCCAAATGTAGTAATTGTTTTGTAAAATATGTTTAACCAATTTAAATAAAACAAATATATCTTATCTTATGGATGTTTAGATATTTCAAGAAAAACTAAACGTTATGCAGTTTTATTATTAATATATTTCAAAAGTATTTTTATTATATTCTTAAAACTATAATTTCAGTCATTAGAAAACTCTGGAAAGATTGTCTAATTGCCTCATGATGGCTGTATAATGTCTCAGCGTTACTATCATTCTTCAAACTGCAGAGACACCAAGTTCTGTCAGGATAATACTGAACTGAATGGAGATCAATCTGAGAAACATGGGTAAGCAAAGACTAATCTAAAATTCTCATATTTTTAACTTAACATTGCTACAGTGCAGATTTCGCTCTGGCTCAGTTCAGCTTCCTTCGCAGGCTGCTGATGGTACACGGGCACTGGTCATACTACCGCATCTGCATCCTTCTGCGCTATTTCCTCTACAAAACCACTGCTTTTGCTCTGGTGCACATTTGGTATAGTTTCTACAATGGCTTCAGCGCTCAGGTAGAGCAACTAGGTCACTTAATCCCCTTTACACCCACCAACTCCAACCACACTGCAAAAATATCTGTCATTACAGTCAAACTGAGATAGGTTTGAGATGTACTGTATGTTTGATGGAAGTCAGATCATTATTAGTAGTCAAGATTGAAATTCAAGCACGATGACTGAGAACGGACAAGCTATACACAATTATGATTTAGGCAAATTTGTCTAATTGTATGATTTGTTGACATGAAAAGAGTGATAGTAAGTGAGTGTAAGTTAGAGTGTAAGTAAGTGATAGTTTCAATGACATGATGATCTATTAATTTATTTTAAAAATTACATCAAAAAGTGCAGTTTATACAGGTGCTTTTCAGTGAATTAGAATGTCGGGAAAAAGTTCATTTTGTTTCAGTAATTCAAGTAAAATTGTGAAACTTGGGTATTTAATAAATTCAGTGCAAACAGACTGAAATAGTTTAAGTCTTTGGTTCTTTCAATTGTGATGATTTTGGCTCACATTTAACAAAAACCCACCAACACTATCTGAACAAATTAGAATATGGTGACATGCTGCAAAGGTTTCCTGAGCCTTCAAAATGGTCTCTCAGTTTGGTTCACTTGGCTACACAATCATGGGGAAGACAGATCTGACAGTTGTCCAGAAGACAATCATTGACACCCTTCACGAGGAGCCACAAACGTTCATTGCCAAAGAAGCTGGCTATTCACAGAGTGCTGTATCCAAGCATGTTAACAGAAAGTTGAGTGGAAGGGAAAAGTGTGGAAGAAAAAGATGCACAACCAACCAAGAGAACCACAGCCTTATGAAGATTGTCCAGTGAAATCGATTCAAGAGTTTGAGTGAACTTCAGAAGGAATGGAATGAGGCTGGGGTCAAGGCATGAAGAGCCACCACACACAGATGTGTCAAGGAATTTGGATACAGTTATCTAATTCCTTTTGTTAAGCCACTCCTGAGGCGTCCTACCTGGGCTAAGGAGAAGAAGAAGTGGACTGTTGCCCAACAAGTCCTCTTAAAGTCCTCTTTTCAAATGAGAGCAAGCTTGAACTCCAGGTTTAAGTTCACAGTCTGTGATGATTTGGGGTGCAATGTCATCTGCTGGTGTTGGTCCATTGTGTGTTTTGGAAACCAAAGTCACTGCACCCGTTTACCAAGAAATCTTGGAGCACTTCATGCTTCCTTCTGATGACCAGCTTTCTGAAGATGCTGATTTCATTTTCCAGCAAGATTTGGCACCTGCCCACACTGCTAAAAGCACCAAAAGTTGGTTAAATGACCATGGTGTTGGTGTGCCTGACTGACCAGTAAACTCACCAGACCTGAACCCCTTATAGAATCTGTGGGGTATTATCAAGAGGAAAAGGAGAAACAAAAGAACAACAAATCCATATGAGCTGAAGGCTACTGTCAAGGAAACCTGGGCTTCCATACCACCTCAGCAGTGCCACAAACTGATCACCTCCATGCCACGCTGAATTGAGGCAGTAATTAAAGCAAAACGAGCCCCTACCAAGTATTGAGTACATGTACAGTAAATGAACACTTTCCAGAAGGCCAACAATTCACTAAATTTTTTTTTTTAAATTGGTTTTATGAAGTAGCTATTCTAATTTGTTGAGATAGTGAATTGGTAGGTTTTTGTTAAATGTGAGACAAAATCATCACAATTAAAAGAACCAAAGACTTAAAGGTCCTATGACATGAAAATTTCACTTTCTGAGGTTTTTTAACATTAATATGAGTTCCCCTAGCCTGTATATGCTCCCCAAGTTTCTAGAAATTTGAATCGGTGTAAATTGACATTTTTATATCTTTCTCTGCCTTTGAGAAAATGGAAGCTCAAACGGGCTGATCTTGAATCTCCTCGTTGTGACGTTGTAACGAGAATTGTTACCTCCCCTTTCTCTGCTTTGCCCGCCCAAATATTTACATATAATTCAGTCGCAATGTCAGCACAGGCGTTACAAACAGACTTTTATGATATGGATTCGACGGCACTGGCACAAACAGTGAGTAACAGTGTTCATTAATGCCTGATCTGTGATCAGTGATTTCTGATGGGTAGCTAATCATTCAAGTTCAAACAGACTTTCTTTCTAAATCGTTTAATACTGTTTATGCATCAGTGAATCAAGCCAGTGACTAAACAATCAACTTCACGTTGTTTCTCTTAGTAGCATGAAACAAATCTGTTATTTAAATTGTGATTAAACTACAGAGAGCGATCAAAGAACGCTCGCTTTTTTCCAGAGCTGTTACACATCGCGAGTATATCTGCACACTTGCCCAAACTGCCGTTACAATGAATGACGCTGTTATGCTGCACAACGGAGCTCTTACTGTGTTCATGTGTTTGCTGTTAGCTGAGGTGAAAGCATTTTGTGAGAGAAAACGTGTTACAATAATGACGAGATCACTGCATCCACGCGATAAACAGACTCTGTCTACTCAATGCTCATCACTGCAGCCTTTCATGTGATGGGAAAAGATTGAAAAAATAGTTATATAATCAACACTTCCATGATTCGTTAATCTCGACAGCTGTAATAGTAATATATATATATATATATATATATATATATATATATATATATATATATATATATATATATATATATATATATATTTGAGAGGGGTTTCACATGTAATATGCATTTCGAATGCAAAGATGTCAGCCAATCACAACAGTTGTGGTTTACTCGGAGTCTCACAGCAGACACGCCCCTTCAAACAAAGCATTCAAGCCAGAGGGCTAATGTCAGGATATAAAAATGCTTTTTATTTCTACATTTTAAATGTAAAAATCATACTAACAATATAAATACACCTAAGGAAACATTAAAAAGCATATAAAGAAAAGGAAATAATCCATGTCATGGGACCTTTAAACTACTTCAGTGTGTGTACACTGAATCTAATACATGAGTTTCACAATTTGAGTTGACTTACTGAAATAAATGAACTTTTCCTCAACATTCTAATTTATTGAGAAGCATCTGTATAATGTAATGAGCATGTTTTTAATATTCAAAATAAAGAGATACAGAAAATAAGCCTCAATAAAAGAACAAAAATACTGAAAATAATACCTTATTAGGTAGTTTGGCTGAGAAGTGGGAGAAGTGAGAAGTCTCAGCCTCCCTGGGAAAGTCTATGCCAGGGTACTGGAGAGGAGAATTCAGCCGATAGTGGAACCTCGGATTCAGGAGGAACAGTGTGGTTTTCGTTCCGGTCGTGGAACACTGGACCAGCTCTGTACCCTTTCCAGGGTGCTGGAGGTTTCATGGGAGTTTGCCCAACCAGTCCACATGTGTTTTGTGGATTTGGAGAAGGCATTCGACCGTGTTCCTCGCGACATCCTGTGGAGGGTGCTCCGGGAGTATGGGGTCGGCGGTTCCCTACTTAGGGCTGTTCGGTCCCTGTACGACCGGAGCAAGAGCTTGGTTCGCATTGGCGGCAGTAAGTCAGACCTGTTCCCGGTGCATGTTGGACTCCGGCAGGGCTGCCCTTTGTCACTGGTTCTGTTCATATTTTTTATGGATTAATAATAAATTAATAAGACTACAGCAGTTGGAACTTGCCTGAGACCCAAGACCAAAAAGCAGCTTAGGCAGTTCCTGGGGCTGCCGGGATATTACAGAAGGTTTGTACCCATCTATTCGGACCTAATCAGCCCGCTGGCTGACCTCACCTAAAAAGGAAGCACCAAACCCAGTCCAGTGGTCGGAGCAGTGCCAGCAGGCTTTCACCCAGGTAAAGGCTGCCCTGTGTGGCGGACCTCTCCTACACTCTCCTGACTTCTCTCTCCCATTCTTGTTGCAGACAGACGCCTCAGACAGTGGGCTTGGAGCGGTTCTGGCACAGGAAATAGGGAATGAGGAGCACCCGGTGCTATACATCAGTCACAAGCTCTCTAAGAGAAAGCTTGTCTGGAAGGATGCCAACGCATGGATCACCCATTGGTATCTGGCACTCCAGCCTTTTAAGTTCAAGGTTATCTACAGGCCGGGGGCACAGATGGCTGTAGTGGACTTCCTCTCCAGGAATGGCGAGGGGGTCTGCAGGCTGGGCGGCTCCCCAGCCTGAGTGGGGCGGAGGGAGTATGTGGCGAGGGGGCCTTGGTTTAGCAGCATTTTCAGAGGGAGCGTGCAATTGGAGATGAGCGGTAAGTAGGTCAAGTGCAAAATGACATTCCCCTGTTTCTAATTACAGTGATTGGCGTGGGGAGACTGTAAAAGGGCCACTCAAAGGCAGAAGTGGCAGAGAGAGAGCGGCTGAGGTCTATTGGCTGTGTTTCCCTGTGGTGTTGCTGGTGGGACTTCATTAGAAACCAATGTGCATGTTTACAACTACATTATGTTAATTAAATGTTTTACTTTTCTTGATATCATTTTTCAAAAGTATATAAAAACTATATAAATAAAAGAGTACAATTCTTAGCATGATTTAAACTATATTATAAACAAAATTCCTTATGGTGTTCCTACTGTCCCTATAATTCTCAGTAAGAGTAAGTGTTCTTTTGTTTGCACATAACACATTCTGACGCAATTTCTGTCCTTCTGTCTTTTCCCCAGTCTATATATAAGAGATGGTTTACTAGCCTCTACACATTAACATACAGATCTTTGCCTTTGTCTGGTAATTTCCACTGTCTAGGTAACTTGATTCACAAACTCATTTGATTGCATACTTAAGTGAGCATGATCGACGGCCACAGCATTTACATTAGATGACATGAAGCCTCTATGCAAAAACTGAATCAAGAAACTCATCCCAGTTTGGAATTTTGGTTTCTGGTTTCTCCTGTCTTTTCTAGGTTAAAAGACCATATATTTTGCAACGTTGTAGCATCATTAGTTTAGTGCAGTTTTTTCTATCCATACTCACTCATGTCTGCTTTCTCACCAAACATCTTTTCCTTACAGTTGTCATGAACTTGATGAACTTATTAGTGCTGTCAAATGATTAATTCCATTTAATCACATCCAAAATAAGTTTTTGCTTACATAATATATATATATATATATGTGTGTGTGTGTGTACTTTGTATATTTATGTATATATATAAATACACAAACACCTAACATAAATATGTTATGTTTATATATTAAATAAATATCTTTATATATAATATAAATTACATGAAAATGGAATGGAATGAAATGTAAATACATGTAATATTTTCAAAATATATACTGTATATGTGTGTATTTATATATAAATAATAAATATACACAATACAAACACACATTTTATATTATACAAACACAATATATTACATTAACAAAAACTTATTTAAAACTTATAAAATGTCTAATTATTTTGGGGATTAATCATTTGACTGCACTGATATATATATATTTATATATATATATCTCCCAAAGATATATTAAATAAAGTTATGTGTACTAACCAATCTATATATATATATATATATATATATATATGTTATAGCTCCATTTATAGCTGTCACTGATCTTTGTTCATCGCGATCTCACAAAGATATATGAAATAAAGTTCTGTGTACTAACAAATCTCTTATTTACATTGTTAACACTTTGTTATAACAAGATGATTCGCGCTGAACACAACCTGAACAAAAACTCTGCCGATTTAAGCAGTGAGTGGATTCTAACTTAAGCACCTGTGATATTCTAATATTCTAATTCTAATATTCTATTATTTTCAGCAATGTTCATTTTATACTGTGTCTCGCTCAAGGGGAAATGTTTTTAGAAAGGTAATTATCAAGAGTTTGGTTCCCCTGCAGTGCCCCCAAAGGACAGGAGAGTTATAGCAGATTGTCTGAAGAAAGAAGAAGAGAAATGGTGGTATTTTTAATTATATTGATAATTAATGATTTTGCAAACTCATGGAACATGGTTAAAGGCCAAGCCAAGGAGGATGTTGCATTGTGGAATATAGTATTCCTCACAGGGATTGTTCCTTACTGTACGTTAAGGCAAGTCAGGTCCATGTATGCAGACTATTTGCATACTTTGCACAATGTTTACACTGCATATGCAATATAATAGGAATGCTATTCTGAAAACAATCATGCTCTTTCCATGAATTATAGAACATCCCTATGATTCAATAAAAGCACACCCTTTATGCTGTTTTGACAATAAATGACTCCTCTTCAGGATGTTTTCATGAAAAACAGATTGTTTTATTTAGTCATAGTTTTAACATAATATTTTCCAGTTATATTTTTAACGTTTTGCTAACATTCCTACTAAGTTATAAAAAGGTTGTTTTTTTTAGCTTTATAAAAAAATATATAAAAATAAAAAAGCTTTTTGTGATTGATGTACAAATAGTTTTTTTTTCTGCTAATGTTTTTAAACATTCTTGAACATACAAATGAACAGAACAAACGTTCTGTCAAAATTACTGGAAGAATGTTTTGAGAAAGTTTCCTATTTGCTGGGTAAAACATAAACATCTGTTGCTATCGTAATTGTGTTCTCATTATACATTTAATCTTAGATTTACTAGTGATTGCCTCACTAAACTGGTTTCTTTTAAATTATTACACAGCTCTCTGGAATCTTGATTCTGATAGCCACTGATGACTCAGAGGTGTGTTATTTGTGATAACAACCGGTAAAACGGCACATTAACATTAGCATGCAGATCTTTGCCTGTGTCTGGTAATTTACTAATTACCTCACTAAACTGTTTTTCTTTCAAATTATTAAGGCTCTCTGGAATACTTGATTCTGATAGTTACTGATATTTCCGAGGTGTGTTATGTAAGGCATAACGTACATCCAGCCGGTTGTTATCTCAGAATAAACCCCGACAGGGTTATCAGGCACCCTTCTGGATGTACATTATCCCACTTATTACATGGCTACTTGTCACTAAGTAAATAATTAGACACAAAATATTGGTTTGAGTTGAAATATTTGAACGTAAAGCTTCCATGGACACAGCAGTTGCAAGCAAGCGGCAAATTCAAACTAGACGGACATTTAAGGGAAATGGTTTAGTCAACACTTATTACACAACATTTCACCACATAAACAATTAAGGCAATAAAAGATTTAAGACAAAACATTTTACAATCTTACCAGTTTGTTAATTATCTTATAATCCATTACAGCATTCAAAACAATCGTAGCAAAATGGCAGCAGCTGCGTTTGTATGAAACCAGAGAGATTTTGAATCAGGTTTTAATATTTTATTGGCAAAAATGCAAAGCTTCCACCAAGAAAAACTGTTCCTAGCAAGAGTACAGCGCTGACTTCAGTTACCCAGATTAGCCTGTTATCAGCTTTTACCGGTTGTTATCGAGGGATAACATATCCCCGGAATGTCGCGACTGACCATTCAGAATCAAATATTTTACAGAGCCATGTAATAATGAGGGATAACATACCTCAGAATGTCGCGACTAACCAATCAGAATGAAGCATTCCACAGAGCCGTGTAATAACGAGGAATAATCCCAGACAGCAAGCAGTTTCAGCCTAGAACCGTCCCACATTTTGCCCGCATGGATTTCACATGGGCCAGATGTGGGAAAGTTCTAGGCCGAAACTGCTTGCTGTCTGGGACATACCTCGGAATGTCGTGACTGACCAATCAGAATCAAGTATTCCACAGAGCTGTGTATAAACGAGGAATAATATACCTTGGAATGTTGCAACTGACCAATCAGAATGAAGCATTCTACAGAGCCGTGTAATAACGAGGAATAAACCCAGACAGCAAGCAGTTTCGGCCTAGAACCGTCCCACACTTGGCCCGCATGGATTTCACATGGGCCAGATGTGGGAAAGTTCTAGGCCGAAACTGCTTGCTGTCTGGGACATACCTCGGAATGTCGTGACTGACCAATCAGAATCAAGTATTCCACAGAGTTGTGTATAAACGAGAAATAATATACCTTGGAATGTTGCAACAGACCAATCAGAATGAAGCATTCTACAGAGCCGTGTAATAACGAGGAATAACCCCAGACAGCAAGCAGTTTCGGCCTAGAACCGTCCCACATTTGGCCCGCATGGATTTCACATGGGCCAGATGTGGGAAAGTTCTAGGCCGAAACTGCTTGCTGTCTGGGACATACCTCGGAATGTCGTGACTGACCAATCAGAATCAAGTATTCAACAGAGCTGTGTATAAACGAGGAATAATATACCTTGGAATGTTGCAACTGACCAATCAGAATGAAGCATTCTACAGAGCCGTGTAATAACCAATAACAGTGGTACGCTCTGTTACAGTGGTAATAACCAAGAACGCTCATCCAGTCATCTTTCGACCATTTGTAATTATGTCTGTATCATTCACTCCATTGTCGCTGATCAAAGTTTGTGTCTAATTATTTACTTTTGTGGCAAGCAGCCCTTTAATAAACTGCACAACTCTCTGCATATCAGGGGCGTCGGACTGGGGGTAAAATCAGTACTGATTTCCTGGGCCCCAAAGGAAGAGAGGGCCCTTGAAAAGTCTGGAATATATTTTATTTTACCTGGATATTTTCATGGACGGGGCCACGGGGGCCCATCAGGACTGCCTATTCATAGGGGGCCGGGATCTCGTGCAACACCCCTGCTGCATACTATAGGCTACCAGCTAATATTTGTCGATCTGCTCATCTAGGTAGGCTACCTGAAACTAGCGCCACTTTACTACAAAGGCCCGTTCACGCCAAAAATTATAAATATAACTATAACTATAAATATTAGTGTCTGCTATCTTCTGTTTATTCTCTTTGCATGTTCATCTACTCAAAATTCGACCTGGTCTGCACAGGATTGATTATAGATTGGCTATCAATATTTTTATCCTTCATTAACTGGAAAAAATAAATAAACATAATAATAGTTCTGAAAGTAATTCCAACGATATCGTTTCTCTGGGCCTTTATCTTTATAGTGATGTGGACTCTGCTATTATTTAATATCGAAAACCAATTTTACAACTAGCCTATGTTTTTATAATTCCTGGTGTGAATGGGCCAACGATAACCGTGAAGATAACGATATTAGCGTCCACATCAATTGTTCTGTTTATTGTAGGCCTACAACTAAGATTCTGATTGGCTGTCGATCATTCACATAGAACATGTTTTCAGCTTTGTCGCTCCTCTGCTTGTCCATATAGTTGTGGGCACTCTCTTGAATTTATTGCGATTAGCCTAATGGGACTTCATTTACACCACAGACTTTTGTTCTCGAATGGGATCTAATGGGGCATATATAGTAGGCTTATTGTTTTTCATATAGCCTATAGATTAAAACACAAACTGCTTTCCCTTTCCTGTCCTGTTCTCTCACATTACTTCCGTCGTTTTTTTTCTCTCCTCCTCTTATTTTCCCACCTGTGCGGCTGCATATCGAGTTCCAGCCTCCTCCTTTACACGGGGCGAATTTGCACAAATTCCCCAACCGCGCTTTTGAGAGGGAGGAGATCGGGAGAGGGAGGAGATAGAGCAGGAAAGAATGAGGTTTAAGAGGAGTTTATCCTTAAACACAACATCCAGAGGTAAACAGAGGCGCGAGAAAGAGAGACATGATTCAACAAATGCACTAACATATCCATGAAGCTCGAGGGTTGGTTGGCGCGAGGAACACCTGTTGTGATTTACCTGGATGAGACGCTGGGGAGGAGAGCGCGCGGAGTGAGCCCTGTGGGATCTGCTATCAACGAACACAAACCAGTGAGCAGGTCTGTAGGTGAAACTCCCAAGTGTTCACAGTTTAGCACTTAGCATTATTAATCTAACACTGAGTGTTACTGTGTCTCTTTCTCTGGACTGAACGTGTCCTTCTCAAGCACCGGAATAGGAAAGGTGATGCTAATAGATTTTCCTCAGTGTGCACACGCTTTTGTTTATTTTTCATCGTGTGCATTTACGATGTAATCCGGGGAAAAAAACACTGTGATTTAATTTTTAATGCACCAGGTAATAAATAGTTCTGTAAAAATATATTAACTTATTCTTAAATGTATTTATGTCGCATGTCATTCGATTAATACTATTTTTAATATTTAATTTATATTTATAAACAACTATATAGTCTATTTTATTAATATTTTTAGTGTAGTTTGTTCTTTTAAAAACACAATTCAAGTATAAATGATGACGTACATAGTTATAATATATAATCTGCAAGCTGTGAAGACTCTCACTGTCTATTTGTTTCAGGTCAGCATGGTAACAGTATAATGAATGACAGGTTTCATGCAGGTGCTGCAAGACTGGTCACTGCCAAGTGACCTCTGTTAATATGAGTTTCATCCTTTATTTCCAGAACAGACTGTCTCTGTGCATTACTCTGTCATGGCCAACAGCAAGAAAGAAAGAGGTTTGTATTATTGACATGCTTTTATCTTTTAGGCAGCATATTGTACAGTTAATTATATCAATAAATGCATATCCCTTATGTGCAGTGATCCAGAGGTTACAAAGCAATTTAACCAAAAAACTATGGTATATAATTTATGATGTATATAATTTATAATGTCATGATTATCCTTGACATACATTTATTTATATATATATATATATATATATATATATATATATATATATATATATATATATATATATATATATAGATAGATAGATAGATAGATAGATAGATAGATAGATAGCCAAAAAAACATGCATATGCACACACTTAAATAATTGTATTATTTTCAAATGGTAACAGTTATGTTAAGCCAACATCTGAGTATTTCTACAAAATCTGAATATTTTGATATGTAGAAATTTTGGAAGTTGATTTGAAGTCTTAATTTTTCATCAGCTCGAAAAAAAAATGACAGATGTCTCATTAAAAATATGATGCTATAGTGTCCACAATTCATTATTGCATGCTAAAGTAATTACAGTAGGAAAACCCCAATCCTAACTAAAGAAAATTGTTCAACATAATGTAATGTAATCAACATAAAATTATTGTATTAAATGTTTTTCTTATTACTCACTTTTATAGTGTAAAACATGTCTATTTAGGGCATTAAACATGCATTATTAGTTATTTAATTAATCTAATGAACATTTTTCATGCAGAACATTACAAAAAATTCTATTATACAATTATACATATATATATATTATACAATTATACATATATATATATTATACAATTATATATATATATATATATAAAAATATTGCATTCTGAAACTTTCTTCTAAAATAATAATTTTTATCAGTCTTCTATTCATGTTCAGTTATTTCACTTTAATTGTATTGAAAAGCACCTCCATTCCCATTAAATTACCGAACCTACAAAAAATTTATTTGTGAAGTGTTCCATCTCAAGGCTGAAGGTGAACTAGATTAGGATTTGTGTGTTTAGTACTGACAGAAAAAAAGCAGTAATATTTCAGGCACACACATATGTTGGGTGGAATTGTCTCTCATGATAAGATGTTGCTCAGAGTTTCCATTCTTGTAATATGATAAATGTCTTTCTCTGAAAGTTTTGGATGACATGATGTTCTATCATCTTTTCTCAGGAGTCAAATGGGAGGTTCGTGCCAACGACCGTTATTTTCATCAGTCCTGTCGCCGCAAGTCTTTCCTGTGTTTCCGCTGGGGGCGTTATGCTGTACGTGAGAAACATTTTGATTCATATTGTCTGGAGAGAAGTAGTTATGGAAGCATTAAACAACATTCGATACCTTTGGGCTGCCACACATATGTTGATGTTTCCAGTGGTGTGACAGCAGGTCCCCAGTTTTATTTGTTGTTTAACACTTTCCTAATGGGTTTTGTTTCCAGGACAATGTGGTGCGGAGCTACAAATACACCCCTCTGACATTTTTGCCCCTTAACCTGTATGAACAGTTCCAGCGAGCAGCGAATCTTTTCTTCCTACTTATCGTGATCTTACAGGTTTGTTGGTTTTTATATCACATTTCTGTGACAGAAAGATTCACGAAGCTATTTCGCGTTTAAATGCCAAACCCAGTTATTTGACTAACACATTGTTCCTATGAATACTGAACTAGAGTGGCCACCTTGAACTCATGATGAATGAAGCATGCTCATTTGCAAATAGTGAGTCAAAAACACCTGCTGTTTGAAAAAGACTTTTTCATAGACATGGCTTAAAACACCCTCTTTTACAACAAATTAGATAAATGAGAAATCATAAAAACACCAGTTAGATTCTAAGGGTAAATATTTGAGTTTCAATTCATAAATCTTTTAGCACTGAACAATGCTATGGTTTATTCTTGACCCCAATTGAGTCTGTACTGGAAATGGCATAATCAATTGGCTCAATAGTATACATTATATCTTAAATTTTCCAGTATAATCTGGCCATATTTTGTAAATATGCTCATATTTTTATGTTTACAAATATGCAAATGCATGTAGGCTATAAAGTATATTTTGTAAAGATCTTAAGCTATGTGATCATATATATTAAAAGATCCACAGTTCTTCATTGAGTTGATTGGAAATGGTGCAGAATGTTAAATGTTTTTTATTTAAGGCAAGGTTCAAAAAGAAATGACTGATTGAGTCAGTGTGGAAGAACTTGACAGGTCTGCAGAAAGCCAAGTCCTAATCCCAGTTGAACACCTCCGGTGTGACTTTAAATGCAGACCTTGGGCCAAAAACTCATCACCAAACACCAATTACTTGTACAAATGGGTACAGTCATTTTAGACACTTCCAAAACTGTTGCAAGAGAGATGGAAATACAAAGTCTGCATGTACAGTCACACCAGAGGTGTTCAGAAAGGATTAGGAATTGGCTTTATACAGACCATTTAATTTTTATTTATATACATTTTTAACCTTATAGATTGAAATTTAACCGTTTTTTGCATATTTCATTTACAGTGTGTTCCTATAATTGCCACCATCCCTTGGTACAGCACGATGCTTCCTTTGCTGTTTGTTCTGCTTGTGCGTGGGTGCAAAGATCTAGCCACAGACTTGGTGAGTCTATCATTCCTGTCATTCTCTCAGTCGTTTTTTTAAGCTATTCACTTACATAGAAGTTTGAAGACCAGCCATATCTCAGTTTTCAGCCATTTTCCCCTCACTCCCACATCTATCTATCATCCTCCCTCTGCTCCCATGTCTCACAGGGCCGGCGACGCAGTGATGGACAAATTAACCGGCGCCCATGTGACATTCTCACTCCTGAGGGGTGAGTAATGCTGTCAGGGGCCTGGAAAGCTCAGAGACAAAACAAACACAGATTTTTAGATATACAGAGAATCTCTCACTTAAAAAGTCTTCCTCTTGAATATCTCCCTTGTAGCTTCAAAACTGTTAAGTGGAAAGATGTCCGTGTTGGGGACATTCTCCAGGTTCATAAGGACCAGGTCATACCTGTGAGTGTGTATCTGTGTTTCTAACCCCAGCAGCCAAAAATGTATTTGGACACACAAGTCACACATAAGTACGAATTTTTCATTGCATTAGATACCAATACAAAACTTTCTGATCTCATTTTTGGTCTCTGAGTGACTTATAGTGCAGCTATGATGTTATTTCCCCACTTAAGGTTAACTGCAAACAAGTTAGCTAATGCTAACAAGCCTAATTGTTCTGTTGTTTATGCCAGGCGGATTTGCTCCTCCTTTGCAGCACTGAGCCACACAGCCTTTGCTACGTAGAAACCGCAGACATCGATGGGTAAGAGCATCTTCCTCTGGACACAGCAGAACTGACTGACTAGCATTCCCACGGCACATATGAAAGATTTGAAAGTGCTATGTAGACCAAACAGAGCTGGTAATGTTTACATGTTCGGTTAAACTAAAAATAACAAGACTTTATTGTTAGGAAATTAGTTACAATTTGAAACTTTAAATTTATAGACATTTTAAGAAAGAAATGTACCTGTTAAGAGTGTGTTGGCAGTCTGTGTAGATAGATGAGGTGGCTTTGACAGTTACAGATTTAAAAAACAAAAAGGCGGGAAAAAAGAACCTTGAACTATTTCAACAATGACAGCAACAAAAAGGATTCTTCAGGCTCTTGTGGTTCTAAATAGAACTGTTACTATGTGTAAAGAAGCTTAAAGAACCATCTTTAAATACACCATATATACCATGTAGTGGGAAATTAGCTCATTAGCTCCAGTGCTAATGTAGCATGTTTGCATTGTTCTTAAACTCTTGCTATTCTGCTGTTTGCAGAGAAACCAACTTAAAGTTTCGCCAGGCTCTGAGTGTAACTCATACTGAGCTGAATGGAGATTCAGTTAAGCAAAACCTGGCAACCTTTAATGGTTTGTATGGACTCGCAAACATTGGAGCCATTCATCTGTAGTGACTAGAAGATAAGCTTTCTATTCATTTCTTTGACTCTTTCTCTCTCTCTCTTCTTTTTTTTACCTTAGGTATTGTGTGGGGTGAAGAACCAAACGGTAACTTACATTCCTTCAAAGGTGAGTTACATTGGAAAGGAGAGCGCCACCATCTGGACACAGACCACCTGCTCCTCCGAGGGACTGTGCTGCGAAACACGGACAAAGCTTATGGATTAGCTATATACACAGGTAAATAAAACCTGTGCTATTTGTAGCTTAAACACTACCAGTCCTTTACAGACCTATTGTTTCAAATGGCCTTGGTTGACGGACGAAAAATTAATTTTTTTTTCTTTGCTAATAATAGGCTCGGATAGTAAAATTCTGCAAAACTGTGGAAAACTGAAACTGAAGAATACTCAAGTGGAAATACTACTAAACAAAACTGTGTTGGTGGTAAGAGAGAGAAAGAAACTCTTTGCATCAACTATTATCTTAAAATGAACACAAATGGCCTGAATAGTAGCTTTTTTTAAGTGCATTGATTGTGCAATCACTCATTGAGCACCTTTGCTGTATATAACAATTCAAATGTTTAGAGTGATTTAAAAAAAAAAATATTTTTTACTAATTAAAAGCTAATTTAAATTATCAAAAATATAATAGTGAAGACATGTAAATAACCTTTTTTTATTAAGGCAAATGTTTTTTGTGACTTTTTTATTTGTGTATGTATGCATTATAAATTTATTTTTTATTTGGAAGTTTTTCTAGAAATTTCTATAGAATTGTTTTGTATTTATACAATTTCTTTTAATTTTTATATATTTTTTGATTCTTATATTTGTGTTTTTGTATGTTTTCTTTGTTTTAACACTTGTCTTTATGAATGTTTCTTATACATCTGTCTGAAAATGTTCCCCATCTAACAGATTCTGCTGTTCATGATAACAACAGCTATTCTCCTGGCCGTGGGTGCTGGGCTTTTTGAGCAGAGGGTTTCCCCTCAGTACGACGTTGTCTCGGTCTTGCAGCGAGATTCGTCTCCTGCCTACCTGGGCTTCCTCACCTTCTGGGGCTACATCATTTTGCTTAGTCCTTCTATGCCCATGTCTCTTTATATAACGTAACACCAGCTCTCCATATTCTGATTGTGCCATTTTTAACATTTAGTTTGTAATCTTTTAATATTCTGCTTCCAACTGTTCCATTGTCTCGCACCAGATTTGAAGTCATCCACATGATGCACTGTCTCCTGATTGGCTGGGATGTTGAGATGTACTGGGAGGACAATAACAGCCCCGCTCAGGCCCGTACAACCACCCTGAATGAGGAATTGGGTCAGGTGGGGCACCTGCTCAGTGACAAGACCGGCACTCTAACACAAAACCGCTTGCTTTTTCGTCAGTGCTTCATCGCCGGACACATTTATGGTATGTTTATTTCTTTGATGCTCTTTTCAGCCTTCTCTACTTTAGATTTTCACTAATGATGAGTGTCTGTTTATTCAGGTGATATGTCAAAGGAACTTAAGGTAAGAAGAAATACATTCATTCATTACTGTTTTAATGTACAGACTTGATAAAATTCTTTTTTTGATTTCAACAAGCCGCTAGACTTAAGCTGGAACCGGTTCTCCTGTGGTGGACTGAAGTTTTCTGACCAGCGGTTGGTTGACAAGCTGCGTGAACGGAGCAGCCCTGAGTGCCAAGAGTTCTTCACAGCTCTGGCCCTTTGCCACACTGTCATGAGCGAGTGGAGGGATGGTTAGTAGAAATTAGATTTATTCAATTCTGCCATTATGGTAAATGTTAGCACATAGGGAAGTAGAATGATGAAAATGCAGCATCAAAATGTGATTACAGGGCCATTAATTATAGCATTTACAACTTTTGACCAGAAGGTGGCCCCAAGGTTCTTGTTTTTTGGACCCCCAGGAGGACATTGGTCCCAATGTGAAAGCATCACACATTTACAGCTTCATTTAAAAAAAAATGTTTTAAAGTTTATAACACAGAATAAATGTTGTCAACAAAAACCTACACTACGGTGCAAAGGTTTTGGGTCAGGACAAGTGCTTTTTTAAATAAGTTTTATAATGCTCACCAAGGCTCCATTTATTAAAAGAAAAATACTGTAAAAACAGTAATATTGTGAATTGTTATCACAGTCTTAAACCTTCAGACCTCAAACTGTATTTTTTTTTAAACAGGTTTGCCTCATTACCAGGCTGCCTCTCCGGATGAGGAAGCTCTGGTGTGTGCAGCGCGGGAGCTCGGCTGGGTGTTTCTCTCCCGTACACGAGAAACCCTCACCCTCAGTGAGATGGGCCTCACGCGAAACTATCAGCTCCTGGCCCTCCTGGACTTCACCAGCAAGAGGAGACGCATGTCAGTACTGGGTGAGCTTCATCAACTGCTCCCTTAAGAGATTCTGTCATTTTGTCATTATTTACACATGCCGTTCCAAACTCGTTCGACTTCTGTCATTCTGTGAAACACAAAAGATGATTGATATTAAAGAATGTTTTTGTTTATATAATGACTTGACTCAACTGACCCAACATCACTGTTACCTTTTGGGTTTGTTCTTTTCAAAATTCGACAATATTGTGAAGTTGAAGCCCAAGGCATGCTTCAGTTCTGCCGTGAACTCTTTAAGAGTTTGTGTACATCCAAACACATAGGCTTTCAAAGATGCACATGTGAACTGGGTGAAGTCAAGCTGTTCCCATGCAGTATGAATGTACTACGCTGATGATGAAATTCATGATTTGCAAGGTACATAGGATATGTGTAAAAACCATATTAACATATGGGTTAATGTATGGGTTTGTGTAGTGCGGGACCCTGGAGGACAGTTGAAGCTGTACTGTAAAGGTGCAGATATTGTTGTTCTGGAAAGGCTTCAAAGGGACGGGCCACTTCAGGAGAGCACCGAGAGAGCTCTAGAGGTAAGGCGACTTTAAAGACCCATCTATTGTTTGAATCATTCTGAAATGCCAAAGTCTGTCATCAGTATGATTTGGTTTAGAACGGTCTCACAAGATTACTTTCCAAAACATCATCTTCCTTCAAATGCAAGATAACATGACAAAGTTATTATTGCATTTCATCTGCACACTCTAAGGTGCAAGTCATTTATTATGTATGAAAAAGAGCCACAGGCTTCCTTGTTGCAGCAACTTTAATTTGTATTATTAATAATTAGCACCAGGAAGTGGCAATTTTGTTCTCTTGAACACAATGGATTGAAACTGTACTTTATTCGCAGATGTTTAATGCAATATTCAAATCTTTTAGCATTAAATTCACAACATTGGATGGAAAATTAGTTATTGAGAGCTAATGAGAATCTTTTCAACTTTAAAGAGCTTGAGAGCATTTAAAAGGATCGTGAACTGATCTCTGAGGTCCCCTTATCATTTTAAGATTTTTACATAATAAAAATAAAACATTTATTTAACTCCTTTTTTAACTCCCCCTGTCTGAACATGATGTATGAACAGATGTCGTGAATGAATCATTATTTTTTAACAAATCTTTTAGGTGAAGGAATCATTTTCTTTCACGTAATCCATTGATTCATATTTCTCGTTCACTGAAATTAGCAGCTCGGTGAACCGGGTGACTCTGTGGGCTAATTCATCAGCTGTGTCCCAAAGTTGAGTGTGCACACTTCGAAGGCTACAGATTTTCACTTTGTAACAAGTTAATACGTTCGTTGACTTAAGACATAACACATAAGACTCTTTTTTGGTGCCTACTGGCGTATTTATGTAATATAAAGAAATGGTCAGTGAAAGAATCAGTGAATGTGTCTGAACTAGTGCTGTCAATCGATTAAAAAAAATTAACTAATTAATCGCACAATTTTTTAAAATTAATCGCGATTAATCGCAATTAAAAGACTGAAACTTTTTGGATATGTAAATGTAAAATGTAAATAATTAATGTAAACTCAAGACAAAGAAACTATTTAAATTCAAAATATGATTGTTTATTGGAATTTTTGTTTAACTTGTAACAGATTTTCTCATGTAAACAACATACCTGCAATAAACCATCAATATCCTCCAAATTAACTGTTGGCTTGAAAGCCATATTTATTACAGAAATAAAAACACAGGCATGTAAGTACCATTTGAATTTCAAAACAATCAATGCCAATAAAAAACAAAAATTATTTCCATGTTGAATTCTAAGTGGACTGCAAAAAAATTCCAAAGTATAGTCATTGCCAGTGCTTTAAGTGGGCCGGTATGCACCGGTACTCAGTACCGCCACCTCTCCGTGCGCCCAGAACGTGCTTGTAGCGTACCGGTACGCTCATTTGGACATCTGTTTTAATAGAGGTTTTAATCGTTTACCTGCACTGCCGATTTTCAGAGCGCCCTTCACAATGCAAGCTTCCTAATTCATCCCACCCAGAGCAGAAACTACATTACCCATTCACCCTTAAGTTACACAAGTGAATAGCGCATGTGTCGCTTTTCCCACTGTTAAGTGTCAACAACAACGTGGCCGGAGAAGGTGTGTGAAACTCGTTGTGAGTTATACTAAAGCAAAATCTTGAGTATTTATTGCCTGATAAACATTAAAAACTGTCTGCGGAGGTTGAGTCGTCCTGCAGCCCCCGCTGGCTGCTCATTGGCTGCAGCATCTTTTTTCTAAGTTCTAAAAAAATACCGTAGACGGCAAGGCACAAATTTAGATATTCATTTATCTAATTAATCTATAGCCTATGCCCAAAGACAATATGATCTTTTCGTCCCCTTTTTGTTTTAAAGCTTGATGAAGAGAGAGAGCGCAAGTTGCTGCAGCTGAGGAGGACAGTGATGCACGCGCACAGGAGTGATTGACAGTTCGCGGCAATGTGTTCAAAAAATACTCCGCTACACAATTATTTCTTTATTTTCGTTTAAGCTTATTAACGTTAGCGTTACAGAAAGGTCTGATTTACGCACTGTTACAGTCATACAGTCATAATGTTTCTTGTGGCAGACTGAAGAGTAATCCGGCAGAGTTTTATACTGAAACTTTCCGTCTAAAAGTCCTTCCTTGGTCTTATCCATATTTCTTTGCACGTTGAACATACATAGGCCACAACTGGAAATAAAAAAAACTGCAACCGCGTTAATTGCGTTATTTTATTTTAACGCGTTAAATATTTCAAATTAATCGAATGCGTTAACGCGCTAATTTTGACAGCACTAGTCTGAACGAATCATTTCGATGAACGAACGGAAAATGAACGAATCTCTTCAAAGATTTCCACCACTAATAGGCGTTTGGGCAATTACTATAAAGATAATGATAAAGATATTGTTCTAAAAATCCTTCTCAATATTAAAGAATAGCAGAGTCCACACCACAACTATAACGATAAAGACAAAGAGAAATTATATCGTTGGAATCTAAAAATATATATTTTTTCCAGTTGATGAACGATAAAAAAAATTGACAGCCAATCAGAATCCGTCCTGCTATAATGAGCTTGAGAATTAAAATTGCCAGAAGAGCGTGCGCTTAGAATAAACAGACGATATCGTTTGCTGTCGTGGACCTCAATAACGTTATCTTTATAGTTATCGTTCTTGGTGTGAATGGGCCTTAATACCTTGTATGGGCCTTGTATGTTTGACTGCCTACATCCTTCATAGATGGGCGCTGTTGTGATTTAGGTCAAAAAACGCTTGAATACTCAAAACAAACTGTAAGAAAAGACAAAGCAATAGTGATCACGTAATAAAACCAGTTACTCATACTCGTGTTGAGACATTACTGAGAGATCCAATACAGTTGGCACAGCATCGTCATCTTTTTGAAAATCCCACGTCAAATTGTGCCTTGTTTGTAAATGAATCTACAAATAAAATTAAGTAAACAATGGACCAAGGACAAGACTCGGTCTGGATCTTCACTGAAAATAAAGTTAACCCACTCTTCAAGGAAGACTATTCAACGGCTGTTTTCCTACAACTTAGCAATGCACAGCATCCTCTTGTCTTTAGAGCCATCTTTATTGTTTGGTTTCTGCATAGTGAATTGGTGGGCGGAGCTAAACAGGCAGTGATGTAGAAGCAGGCAGTGTTTATCCACACGGTTACATCATAGTCGTATATTCCACAAGCTGTCACTTTGGTAAACTGGCTTCAAAATAAGCTGTCTTTAGACTAACCAGAAAGTTTAGAAAGAGATAGAGTTCTGAAACTTACAGGGTGTTTTTAAAGTAGCTACAACATGTCAAAATATCCAGGGAATTTTTGTTGCTCACTTCATGACCCCTTTAAAGTAGCAGATGATATAACTGCACCATGCTTATCATGAATTAAACAGCGTTATTTTGTGTTGGTGTGGATGCTAATATACTTATCTTCATAGTTATCGTTCTTGGTGTGAAAGGAAAGTGGTTGATTACGAGTTTACGTATGAGGCATTTGTTGATGTCTTTGGATGTGTGTGCGGTTGGCAGCTGTTCGCTCAGGGCTGTCTGAGGACTCTGTGTGTGGCGGTGCGCTCGGTTCCTGAAGCCCTGTGGACGGAGTGGAGCCGCACCCTCAGTCAAGTGGGCACATCCACAGGAGACCAGGAGACCGCGCTCGAAGAGATATATGATCAAATGGAAAAAGACTTAACGGTACTCAAAGGGAGTTATTATGTAACACTAATTGTCTCTGGAGTCAACTTTAGCATGGCAGATTATTGAAAGCATTTAGCATTCTGTCATTAAACAGTCCTGTTTGTGTAGCTGTTGGGCGTGACTGCCATTGAGGATCGTCTCCAGGAAGGTGTCCCTGAGACCATCGCCACCCTGCGGAGGGCGGGTCTGAAGGTGTGGGTGCTGACAGGAGACAAAACAGGTGCTGTTTCAACATTTGTGTTAACTGGTTTCAACAACCTAAAGCAGAAAATGAAAAAAAAATGTCCGCTGTTTGCAACTTCTTCCCAACAGAAACGGCTGTGAATGTGGGATATGCCTGCAAACTTATGGATCCAGACACGACCCTAATCCAAGGGGAGGAACTTAGGTCAGAAAATACAGGCATATTATTAACATTTCTACAATCTGAGATTATTTGAATCAGATGTTACTGTGACAAGCACCCAATTCGCAAACCTCCCAAAGCAAATAGTGTAAAATTGAGTTTCAATGTGCTGAAATGACAATTGATGACAGTTTTCTGACCACACATTTTCTAGATGTTCTGTGTCCGAAATCACATTCTCTGAGCAGGTACTCCTTTTGAATAAGTAATTACTTGCAGCCGTTTGATGACTGTGAATTCAGACATGCTACTTTTTTAGCAAACCATTTTTCGCCGACTTTGTAGAAGGGAAAAATGGGATTTCGGATGCAGCCTCAAACTGTATCCACCACCTGTCACCGTATGAAGCATATAGAAGAATGGTTACGACTAGTTGGTCATTTTGCTTTGTTTCTATTATTATTACGTCACGCTAGATAGCCACACCCACAATGACATTTCATTGGTCCATCATCCTCTCCATATAGCTGTCTGTTAAGCATCAGATGGGTTCTAATAAGGATGTGGATTTTTGAGAACAGAAAGATTACTTGATGCTGGAATTTTTTTTTATTGTACCTATTATGCAAATACACATTCACATGTAATCTGACGCAACTTGAGTGTTGTCAACATCTCCAGGCAGCTTCTAGAGTCTCCTTCTCCAGAAGTCAAGTCTAAAGAGCCGGAGGTTTGGATCACAAGCAGAAAAGCAGTGAAGAGCAAAGCAGCACTAGTAATTTCGGGTCCTGAACTGGTGAGCATATAAAGCCAAAGGTTCACGCTTTTAAATCGGAACATTCTAGAATAGAATATATACAGTATACTAATAGAAAGTACTACTTTTATTCGGGAAGGATGAATTAGGTTGATCATTTGTAATGTTACATACATTTAAATATTGTTATTTCTAACAAATGCTATTCTTTTGTGGGAAAAAAAGGTATATGTTTCCTCAAAAATATTGAGCAGCTGTTTTCAGCATTGATAATGATGAGAAATGTTTCTTGAGCAGCAACTCAGTATATTACAATGATTTCTGAAGGATCATGTGACTCTGAAGACTGGAGTAATGATGCTGAAAATTCAGCTTTACAAAACCGAATTTTAGAATATATTACAATACATACCAGTTATATTAAATTGCGATAATTTCACAATATTAATGATGTATTAATGTGTTATTGTTTATTTTCTTAACATTACAGGCAGAATTGACCAGAGAGCCAGAATGGGGGGCAAAGTTTGTTGCTCTGTCCGATCAGTGCCAGTCTGTATTGTGCTGTCGTGTCACACCGGCGCAAAAAGCGGAAGTGGTGGAGATGGTCAGGAAGTATTCAACTTCGATTACAATGGCGATAGGCGATGGTGCCAACGATGTCAACATGATCAAGAGTGAGAGATTTCCTGTTCGATCAAAACCGCAACTATTTAAAGGGTTAGTTCACCCAAAAATGAAAATGAGGGCATAAATTACTCACCCTCAAGGCATCCTAGGTGTATATGACTTTCGTCTTTCAGATGAATCCAGTTTGAGTTATATTAAAAATGGTTTTTGATCTTTCAAACTGTTTAATGGCACTAAGCGGGTGTTGCAGTGCATCAGTCCAAAAGAAGTGAAACAAAAAGTGGCCATCCATCAAAAAAAGTGTCTCACATGGCTCCAGTGGATGAACAAAGTCCTCCTGTAAGAAAAAGAACCATATTTAAAACGTAAAAAATCTATTTAATCTAGCTTGTGCTAACTGTTGTGCACAGAAGCAGCTCCGGGGGAATGACACATGGGGGTCAGCTTTGCGCATGAAGTTCTCCCCTTAGAAGTGACGAACGTGAAAACTCAAAACAAAATACCGGTCACTAATTAATAGTACAAATGAGGATTTGTAAAGAAGAATGTCGGAGGATTTAGATATAAACCAAAAAGAGACTGGTTTTCCTTTGCTAAAGTAAGGAAACTTTGCTTCCTTTGATCGTGTAAACAAGCATTGGTTTCCACGAGATGAGCATTTTCACCGGTGCATGAGCAACACTGACCTCAATATATCATTCCCCCAGAACTGCTTCCTTTTTACAACAGTGAGCGCAAGCTAGATTATAGTGATTACTATGTTTTAAATCTGGATTTTTTTCTTACGAAAACAAATGGGTTCGCTACAGACGTCCGTTGTTTACCCTCCAGAGTCGTGTGACACACTTTTTATTATGGATGGGCGCTTTTGTATTTCACTTCTTTTGGACTAATGCATTGCAACACCCACTGAGTGCCAAATCAAAGATCAAAGACATTTTTTATATAACTCTGAATGGATTTGTGTGAAAGAAGCACGTCATGTTCACCTAGGATGCCTTGAGGGTGAGTAATTTATTTTCGAATTTTCATTTTTGGGTGAACTATCCCTTTAAATGCATTATTTGTTATTTCTGTAGTAAATTTCTCTCACATTGCTAATCAACTAATCTCTCGTATATTCACCAGCGGCACATATAGGCGTTGGTCTTTGTGGCGTGGAGGGCAGTCAGGCGGTGCAGAATGCAGATTTCGCTCTGGCTCAGTTCAGCTTCCTTCGCAGGCTGCTGCTGGTACACGGGCACTGGTCATACTACCGCATCTGCATCCTTCTGCGCTATTTCCTCTACAAAACCACTGCTTTTGCTCTGGTGCACATTTGGTATAGTTTCTACAATGGCTTCAGCGCTCAGGTAGAGCAACTAGGTCACTTAATCCCCTTTACACCCACCAACTCCAACCACACTGCAAAAATATCTGTCATTACATTATCTGTCAAAACAACATGCGGTATTGTTTCTCTAAGAAATGACATGAGCAGCTTATTTTGGTCCATTTTTCTCTCTTTTCCAGCCTATGTATGAGAGCTGGTTTATTAGCCTCTACACAACACTGTACACATCCCTTCCTATACAGTGCATGGGTTTTTTTGAACAGGTAAGGTAAATAAAAACAGATCACAAGAAATCTAACATCTGATTGGTTCATCTAGAGTCTTACTGTTTATATTTACTCAATGATAGGATGTGAGCGATAAGAGTTGTCTGTGTTGGCCTGAGATCTACTCGATTGGACAGAAGAAGCAGCTTTTCAATCCTTTAGTTCTGGCCATCACGCTCCTATACTCGGTCTACACCTCCATCATCCTGTTCTTCATCCCTATGGGAATATTACAGTACTTTGCTCTCGATTATCAGACTTTAGCCGTAACGATTCAAACATCTGTAGTGCTCACCATGACTGTTGAGGTAACTAGATGGCATCAACCAAGGCTACGATAATATTTCATAAATGTGTGATTAAATAAAAGTATAATTTTGTTTCTGCCTGTCGGTTTTAGGTTATTCTACATACAAAATTCTGGACCAAGTACAGCGTTGCAGCAGTTGTTTTTAGTTTGGTGGCATTCTTTCTGTCCACGCTGGCTCTCCATAGCGCTCGGCTCTTCACCGCCTCACCCAAAGACTACTTTTTTCTGGGTATTCACGTCTGCAGATTAATCATTGTTCATGTAAATAACATATCCCTGAAAGAAGAGATGCATTTAATCAAGTAGTAAACTTTTTATAACGCCCCATCATGGCTCTAATATATAGAAAATGCACTTGTAAAAAGTAATTTCAGGTGCTAGTTTTATTTTAACTAAAATATATTAAAAGTATGAAATATATTTTTATGATTGTACTGGTTTCCATGATTTGTCGGAATCACAAATCACACACACACACACACACACACACACACACACACACTATATATATATATATATATATATATATATATATATATATATATATATGAAATCATAGATTTTAGAAGTAAACAACTGATTTTTGACTTTATGTGGATATAACAAAATGCATTTTAATATTATGTACAATTATATACGTTTTTTTCTATTAGTGTTATAGACTTAAAAATAATATGGACCAATTAAATATTTTATAACTGAGAGTAAATGTTTGTAATTGTATTACATTTGTTTTTGAATGTCAGACGCTGATTAAATATTTTAACTGAAAATAATGAGTATTCGAAAGAATTGTGTACAATTTTGTAATAACTTAAATTTGTAAATATTTTTACAATTTAGAATGAATATTAGAAAACAAAATATTTGTCATTCATTTTCAGTTTCATAGATTTAGTTTTACACATATTTACTCAGTGGTTAAAATTTTGCATACAGTTTCCAGTATCTGCAAAATGTTAATTATTTTAACAAAATAAAAGGGATCATACAAAATGCATGTTATTTTTTTAATTTAGTACTGACCTGAATAATCACATAAAAAAACTTTAAAAATGTACATATAGTCCACAAGAGAAAATAATAGCTGAATTTATAAAAATGACTTAATACGATATTTATGCAAAATAGGAAAAATATACACATTCTCAGTGAGCATTTATTATAGTTGTATATGAGTCCCTCAGTTGTCCTCAGTTTGAATCGATGGATATTAAAATCATAGAGTCGTTGCTGGAAAGGGTACAAAGACGCAAAAGATGCTGGAAAACGAAATAACATGATTTTTGTATGAACCCTTTTATTTTGGTAAAATAATTATATATGAGCATGTGAATCTGTTTTTACACAATCAGAATTTGGGAGACTCTTTGTATTTCTACACACCACCAGGAGGCATGTGTCAAAAATCTGTGAAATATAAGAATGCAAACTCTTTATATGTGATTTCAAGCAGATTCCCTAAATGTTTGAAATGCTGTTGATTATCTGAACCTCGTAATTTCAGGAGCATCACCAAACGCTTACAGTACCCCTGAGATTTGGCTGACCATATGTGTGACCACTGTATTGCTGTCCTTCCCTCAATAACAATACGGGCCTTAGGTGTTGTGCTAGCAAACCCCAACAAACATAAGGTGGATCTCCACTTTCCTATCACAAATCCTTTTGTCACAATTTGCATATAAGACACGTTGTGTTATTGTCTGTGCTCACCGTATTGTCCTTTTTCCAAATGCAGATCCGCAGCTCGAATGAGCCTGTCGAGCTGAAGTCGTGGTTTCAGAGAGGTACCCTTCAGCGTCGTTCGTCCTATGCGATGTCCCAAGGAAAAGGTTTTGGAAAGTTAATCACCACAGGAGTTGGGCTTCCCTCTACGGCACCCCACAGGACAGGGAGAGTTACGGCAGACAGTCTGAAGAAAGAATCTCCACAGGGTTCACTTATAGAAATGAATAGTGGTGATGTGGCATGCTAGCATCTTCAGTGTGTTTTGTCATGCGCTGAAAATGTGATATAAGTAGCAAATATTTTAACTAAAAAAGTCCAGAACCAAGGGATTTTGGTGCATTTCTAAAATGGAGGCCCAGAACACACCTAATCTAATTGATGGTGACTATTTTGCCAATACTTAATGTTATGGGGAGGTTTGAACATTTTAAAATGCAAAAAAAAAGGTTGTAAATCTCTGATTTTTCATAACATTATGATCATCATAGCACCAAATGGTTGACAAAACGTGAATCCCATCATCTTTAGTTCGTAATGTTAGAGCTTTTAAATATCCTTGTATTTTTGTATACAATTTTACAAATAAATATATTTAATCGAAAATATATAATTTTTTCTTCATTGCTGCAGTGAAATCCAGGCTAGATAAATAAACAGACAATGGCGTGAAAATGTTCAACAATGGTTTTTATTTTATTTCAAAACACGCAATTTACCCATATTACCTTTTTTATTTCTGTAACAGTTATTATTCCCAATTTTGTCTCCTTCCTGCACCATGAATGAAAAGTGCGCCACAGGCTCTCTGGCTCCCCCTGTAGGACAGGAGGAGGAACGAGGCTCACCATAATAACATGCCCTTTAACCTTTAACAGCTGCCTGAGAACAAGTTTGTGTGTGAATGTGAAGCTTCAATGGGATTTTAAAACCGGCAAAATCTTGTGTATTTTTCTTTACACCTGTCAAATATAGTCAGCCAGGCATCTCAATAGCTTCCAGAAACACACACTGATTGTTATTTATTTTATTTTTTGGATTGTCTTTACCCTTGGATCAATCTTTGGTTTGGGTAGATGTGCTCTGAGAGGAGTTTATGTGCATGAGCTTTTTACTTTGCAAACACTCCTCCCTAGTCTTTCAGTGTTAAATAATCTAGGCTAATTTGCTAGTCTGCCATCCCCTGCTTAAAACAAAAATCACTTAAACCAGCTCAAAATGGTTTGCTGGTCTTAGCCAGGTTAGCTTATCATTTAGTTGGTCTATTAGCCTGCCAAGTGCCCAAAGCATTTATAAAAACCAACAAACCAGATTTGCTAACCCTACTGAAAGTGAAGGCTAGTTTAATACGGTTTTATTTAGCAGGTAACATTTCAAGTGTTTTAATCTATAATTGGTACAGGTATTCTTGAACACCATTCTAGTGACTGAAGTGGATTTTGAGGAACTGGAAAAAAGCCTGAACCAACCACATCGATTAAGATCGAGGTAAAGGCTTTTCTTTTCTTTGTATTTTTACATAGTTCTCTCTGCAAAGACAGCTAGCCTCAGCAGCTCTTTATTGACTGGTTTGTGGTTAATAGGAGCATTGTTAGCACTTGTCTGCAAAAGCTCTTTTCAGTACACACTCCTAGACTTAAATCTTTTCGATTAAGTCCGGCAGTGTGGGAGTAGTTAAAAGGGATAGTTCAACCCAAATATGACAGCTACGAGAATACATTTTTGACGGGGAAAAAATAATAATAATGACATTATTCAACAATTCGTCTCCTCCCTGGTGCCATTTTGGAGAGTATCCCATTGAACGTAAACAGCTAACGCTGTTCTGTGTCAACTGTGTCAGGTGGAGTTTTGGGGTGAACTAAACCTCTAAGTGAGACTAAATGTAGCTAGATGCTGAAGTGAACATAGTTGTTAGCATCACGGTTGGCATTAAAACTGCTAAACTGTTGTTTCTTTTGTCCTTTTTTGGTGGTTTAAAATGTCTTATGGGAGTTAAATCTCCTTTACTTAATGTTTTTTGATGCATTACTATGCAATGCTGGATTATCAGAAAAGAGTGTTTGCAAAGTTAGCTAACACTGCACACCATAAGCACCACAGCAACCTAAATAGGGCAGCCGGTTACCTACTTGAAACCTGTGAGAACCTCTTTCCTTTTTCCTCTTTGTCCTCCTCCTCTCAGTCTGTCTTCTCTTTACCATTTTTTCTCCTTGTTTTGAAACTGATTGTCTTCTACCATCACAAAGACACTTGGTTCTGATTGATTGGCAGGTAACAGAAGAGGAAGAGCACAGTGTGATTGGGGGGGTTGGATCTGCAGACAGACCGGAGAGAAACATGATGTACGTGATGCTGTTTTACAGTCAATGAGAGACCATTTCTGGTTGGAGGGGTCTGTTGCAAAAAAAAAAAACTGGCCAGTAGCATTCCAGTTTGGTGTGAAATGGTGTGCAACCCAAATCGAGAAACACTCCACATGTAAACAAATGCACACCAAGATTACATTTCAGAAGAGGAGACGTGTGTACATAGGGTGTCAATGGACCAAGTTCAGTTGCCCAGGAACACGGTCATGCCCAATTATAAAGAGTTTATATACATAAAAGAAATACAAGGAGAGCAGAGAGGGCTGCAACAATACATGCACACAACCAGTGGAAAACAACAGTGACAAAACTCTACAAAACAAAGACCCCTCCAACACTTTTACCACCCTTCCCACCCATGTCCAACATCCCCCGGGGTCTATTCATCCTAGTCGCTCCCATCAAAGTCCAGGTCGATCCAGCTTTACTCTATACAGTATACAATAGTCATGCAGGAAAAAGTGTCTCCACCACTTCAAATGGGAGGAGTTCGTTTTTTTCATTATTTTTTAAATAAATGCTCGGAGCACTTTACACAATCGAGCTTTAAATAAAGAAAAAATAAATTAACATTTCAATAATGCTGAAACAAATCATTAGAAACTTGATGCATATATTGGAAATTCAGCGTATTTGTGATTTTGCTATTTTCTGTCGTCGTCTTTCAATTTATTGATTTTTTTTTTTTTTGCTTCCACTCTCAAATCCTTTTCCTTTTCACGGTTTGTCTAAACATTCAGATGTCTTTCTTTTATAAAGAATCATGTACCGCCATTGATCAAAATAATAATAATAATAGACAAGAAATTGGCAAATGAGTCAACCAAACAACAACACCAACAAAATCACAATTCAACAGTATAAAGCTTCAAGTCACAAGTTCAAAAACTAACTATAAGTAGTCTTAGTAGTGTTAGTGTACTCATTGTAATTAGCATTAGTTTAATCTTAATTACATAAACTTTACACAAAACATTTGAGGTATTTCAGAATCAATTGTCAACAACTTCCTGCCAAATGCGTGTGGTTTCCAATGGGAGAAATAAATGAGGGAACTGGTTTAATGTGTTTCTTAAAATGGCCTCTTCTCCTGGATCACTTGCACCTGTTTAAATCTTTGATATTCAAATGGTCAAAAAAGTGTTAGCCTATATTCTAAACTTTGTTCTGGACTAAAATGGTAGCTGTAGAGAATCAAATTGTTCAGGTAAAAGTCCTGTCTGGTATTTTAGTTAATTTTATGATATCTTGATTTAAACTAGAAAGTGCTCCTGAAAATAGGCCATTATGTGGGTACAGTACTGCGGCATACTGAAAATATGAAATAAGGGTGCAAGTACATGATGGCTAACTAACATTTAAAGATATTTTGCGAATGATCGCCAGTGCAAAAAAAATAAACTGGCCTCACTCTCAAGACAAGCTTAATGCGAAATAAACCTTGGCTCTTAGCCCAAATAATTACAGTTAAGTGACACTGGAAAAATAATAATGTTGGAATTATAAAGTGCTTAAACACCAGTATATATCAAACTAACGTTTATAATCACCCCCTGCTTCAATGTCTATGCCTGCGTACTGTACAATTGCATGTTAGCATAAGTTTGCAAGGTGCCATGCACACAGAACACGTTTTCTCGGTTAAAGACCCGACACGCTGCGCTTAGGAATGGGAAAGCGCACAATCACAGGCGCGTTTTTTGAAACCAGACATGGCGCCTTTAAATGCCGCGAGACACTGAAAAATAGCGCGGGACGCGTATCAACGGTCGAAACACCGATGTAGCGCATCTTTATAGAAACACATGAAAAAACCAGCGCAATGTGCCTCAAACGTTCGCGTTGTGTAAACTGTCCAAGCGTGTGTGCTTCTGTGTGTGTATATGTGAGTATTCCAGAGCAGTCCCACCCGTTGTTGAAGGAAAAAGGCACTCAACTCAATCTGCATAGCAGCCGCATCCCTCAGTGGGGTGCTATGCAGTCTGACTGCACTGTATGAGTATGTATATACCACCTTTAAGTAAGAATTAATTTGTATGTTTGTTTACATCTGTAACAGCTTTGTTTATTATTGGGCTTTTGGTATTTGGTGTGTATTCCTCCCTTTGGCAGCACAGGACTGGCAGGTCAAAGAATCTTTGGTATCAGTGGCTGTTTCACAAACCACCCAGCTCAGTGAGGTAGTTAGCCACACTGGTTCTCACTACAAACAAAAGGTCCGGTTTATCAGCTAATGTACATACTGAAAACTGCTGATTTGTGTAGCACAAATCTGCTCTCTCTTAACGCTAATAATCAGGCCACATGGAATCTATGTAGAAATCCTGTGAAAGATTCCTGCAGATTTCCATAGTCTGTCATTTACAGAATTCTGCACATGCTGCCCATTGAACGTTCATTTATTAAATATTTTGGCTAATTTGATTATGCTTTCAGCTACACATTGCACCATGTTTGAATTAATTCTGCTGATTTCTCACCTGAAATGTTTGCAGATTCCGTCTGGGCCTACTTATAAATCAAGTCAGAGCATCATTGCATTAACAGTGCTCTTTTATCTGTTCAGCAAGTCCTGCAACATTTCCAGAAATGCTACTGTTGCATTCAAAGACACACAAAAAAAGACTCCTCTTCGATTTTGAACATCTCCCCACGGGAGGTAAGGTTGTGCACTTGTTTCACACCCATTTGGCAGGGTTTTTACAAGGATTTTGGGAGAATTGTGGGTGGAATTCATGTTTTTTTTTTTATGTTTACTCTTCAACAGAGCCAAGAGAGAGCGATATCTCTTTCACAGTCAGTGAAAGTTTTGTTCTCTTATAACCTGTGGTATTTTACATGCAATGCAGAGATGTCCTTCTGCAGCCACCCAGTTTGGTTATTCTTGTAGAAAGTCCTTTTTTTTTTTTAATGAATTTTCCAAAATGAACAAGGTGCCTTACATATGCACAGATCACAAGTTTAATAAGAAATAGGAATATGTACCAATTACCCGCTTTAATATTAAGAAAAGAACGCAAGTGGGGAGAGATCAAAAGAAAAATAGGGATCAAAGGAGGAGAAACGGTTTTTAGTGTTTTTCTGTTTCTATTGTGTTGCTGTAGAGATATTTCTACATTTTCAGATGGTGTTTATTACAGACTAGCTGTACTAAATGATTTTAAAGCAATGATTATTTTCATATTTTT